>NW_027248281.1:8863762-8968762 GCF_041260155.1 Ptychodera flava
AGTCAATCAAGTCAAGAATAGGAGAATACTAGAGATCGGGCCCCCTGTAACCAACCAAGCTTACTGCAAAGTTGTCCTCAGTATGTACGCAACAGGCCCAACAATGGCAACAGCAACTAACCGTTTGGTTTGATTCAATTTTTTTACGTAACTTATGTGATGAATTATTGATAAGTCGGACTCGAACAACTGTACAAATTGCTAAGGAGTGTGATTTTGACTGTGGAAACGATCATGATCAAAGCTTAGCGCACGGTAAGATTTCTCCGAGAGTGGCTCTTGATTTGCACGCATCGACAATTACTCATACACTGATACAGCACGAGAGTGTAACCTGTACGACCTAAATAAAGTGATCGATACATCAACTTTTAAACATAGCTTGTATGTATTAGCAAATTTACAATTATTGGTTCTGACCAGAGGTTTTACACAGCGGTGTTGTTCTATGCATAGACCTGGCTACTCTGGAAAACGAGATATGTCCGACCTAAAATGTGTTGCTCTTCAAAACGATCATCTGGCCGGCCAAGCATGGATGCTTTCCTTGCAGTGTTCTACATTTCGTTTGTATGGACGGTAGACGTTACAAACGCTTCAATTTAAGGGACTGCCCTATCATCCTCGGTTCATCAACTTTACTGGTGTTAAACATCTGAGTGGCGACTAGCTTTTCACCATTATGCAGCGGCTAGTGCATGCCATTGTTTACATTAATTGGCCATGCCACATGCATGCGTACGCCTCTAATACACCATTGCCCCTACATCAGTCATTTCTACCCAGCTTCCTATGCACCACTACATATGCTGTAGTGGGTATTTAATTGCAAAGGTCGATGGGTAATTGAATCGTTTTACATGTCACACTATGACTGAGGTAATGACCTTCAGGGAGCTACGCGAATGTATGAACTACGTGAACTCTGCATGATCGACCCACTTTATAATGTTGCGCCCTAAGTGGTGCATCAAACGTAGAAATGAGGGCCATTCGAGATTTTATTGCGCAAATTGTGCAATGGCGCGTCCTAGAATTAACTCTGCATAGACGCCAGAGGCTCAATACATTCTTCACCGGGGAGGGATTTCTAGGATACAGAGGGGGTTCCAATGGATCCGTTTTTCTTCTTTGTTGTGGAAGCCGTTGCTCATGCTTATCTTGAGGCGTATCATGGTTTCATTGCTCACTGGCAGCCAGTAGAGGTAGCGATCATTTTTCTGTACGGTCAATCATCTGTTCTCAAGGATCATGACCAGGCCTTTTGTCACCCAATAGCAGTGCACGATTGCTGGCACCCCGGCTCTGTGGTGAAAGGATCCGCAGCACAACCAAAAACATCTCGAGGCTCCCAACATGTGCACTTCCTAGCGAAGCCCAACATCCAGACCTGCTTGCCAGGATGTGTGCCATCTTTTTGACTAGGCTGCATAACATCGATTCTACCTTGCCCCTGCCAGTCTCCCACACCTCCTTGGTATCTGCCATCACGCATTGAGGGAGGGTGTGGTCAGAGACTTGTTCCTATATATATATTCTATTTCTTTTGGAAATGGTTTGATCTGGTACCCAAATGGTGTTCGGAGGCCAGTATATACACACATGTGTTCCTGTATATCACTGTTGCTAAGGTTCACTGTGTACCTTAGAAACTGTGTTCTTGCGGTATTTCGTGAGAAAAACATTGAAGTCAGCGATTTTCTTTGAAATAAATGTTATTCCAAAAATACAATTTATCAGTAAGTCAAGAGATAAGGTACAATTGTAAAGTGTTACAGGCTACTTATCTCAGCAGCGATGGCAGAAAAGTCCAAAGTTGAGTCAGTCTCTGAGACATATCAACGATTAAGCAGTTCTTGACTTGCAGGCTTGAGATTGGTCCATTCAAAGTCCACAGGTTAAAATTGAGCGTGTGAGTGTGAAGGCCTTAAACTGTCTTGTTTTAACACTGTGAAAGACTAATCCCAAATTCTTGAAGTAAAAACGTCAATGACATATCCCGATTGTCTGACTGAAAAACTGTATCATACCCTATTTATACTCAATGATTCACTCTACAGAGTATATGAATTTTAAGAAAGTTTAATACATGACTAATTGATTTCAAGGTCGTGGAGCAGTATACCCTTAAGAATGTTCTGGACTAATTAAAACTCAGGTCATGGGTGGGGAAAATGATCTACATAACAGCAGGAACACATGCTCCAAAAGCTCAGCCAATATTTACACACAATATGGTCGTTTCAGTTGGTTTAAACTCACAAGGTATGGTATCCAGTCACCTAGCAGAGAAGCCACAGACAAACCTGCTCTGCCAAATCCCCAATCTCAAAAGGATGTGTTCAATAACATAGCTACGTTGTTACAATTTTCTAACTGCGACCCCTCGACATGCTGTAGAGTTCGTGAAGCACTCACGCTCATATACTCACTATCATACATCGCACCTAAAGTGTATCAAAGCGAAGTAATATATACAACACTTAAACTGGGTGAAAGACAGCCTTGGGGACAATGCCGTCCACCAGCAGAGCTATCAATTCAGGGTATGAACACCGTTGCTTAGATGAATGGCTTACCTTCGATACGGCGTTCTTGCAGGTAGACAAGCTCTGGAAACCTAGCAAGCAATATATTTACACACAAGTGTCGCCATATGAGTGCGGTTTCTATGGTACAATTTGTACCTTGGTACTGTGATCCTTGAGGAACACATGCTCTGATAGCCAAGCCAACATTTACACACAAGGATGTTCTCAAAATTGCGCCCCTAATCTAGTTAATTTATCGTTTTCTTTGTCCCCCATTTTCTTTACTAGAGTTGCCTGTTTTGGCAAGAGTTGTGTGTTATGGGTGTCCTGATTGAAATGAAAGCCAAGAGAAAAGGTGTTTCCACAATTGCGCCCCGAGTTTAATTTAACTTTTTCTTTGTTCCCTTTTTTTTCCCATTTTTTCATGAGCTACGTATTGTGATGCTTGAGCTACGTGTTGTGATGCCCCTGAGTACATAGAGGCTTAGAGAGGTGGGTGGTCTCTCGAGTGCTCTGTTATTTGTGATGTGCTGCGATGGGGGGTTCTTTGATCTAGTTAACATTTTTATATTTGCCGATTTTTACTTATATTGTAAATTAGATACAAAAAAGCGTCAATTTTTGAAGGATTAACATCTGAGACTGGCCTATTTATCTCTTTTGATTTTTTTAAACTTCAAACCCTTTGGCTTTTCATCTACAACTCGTTATATTTATTTATTTATTCATTTTGGTTAATTTTCAATCTCTCACTCGGAGTGTCTTTGGTAAAAGAAAATCAATCGAATTTCTCCACATCTATGACTACATCCGGCTTCAACTTGAAAGAAACTCGGTCAGACATGGTCGAAACCAACTGGGACTCGTACACGTTCAATTATGGTATAAAGTTAATCGACAAAAAGTGTTTGTACTTGTTTTAATTTTCCAGTTATTTATCTAGTTGAGTCATTTTGGCTGGGTACTGGGATTCTTCAAGTGTCGACTATATGAGACGTTCAGGGTTTTTCGGTACTGTACACAGGCTTCATTTCTTGGTAGATAAGCTTGACACGTACGTGCCATTGCTCAAGATACGCTTCTCAAATAGTCTAAATGCCTTGGACTACTCTTTGGTCATTCTGCCCTCCTGCCCTTGCTTTCGTATTCCTCTCTCAATGTCTGCTGTATCCCCATCCTTGTATTTCTCCCTTGTTCATGGGCGTAGGAAGCAATTCTTTGTAAGGGGGCAAGTGTTAATTATTTTCTGGTTATTGAATTACGATAAAAATAAAATTAATAAAGTAAATATACAATTCAAATAAGTACAAAGAGATCGATATAAATGTAAAATATGATAATTAAAACTGTGATATAACCGAGGTTGTGATGATATTGTCGGTTAGTGGCAGCATGTCGGGGCCGGCAAGGCTGTTTTCCAGTGATGAAGGGATGTAAGACGACTGGAAACAGCAAGTACTATATAATCTAAGAGGCTACTTTATTCACTAGCTCTAAGCTACGTACATAGAGTGATGGTAAGCTGGAGACTGGCTTGAGTACACGTGGGCTAAGACAGATATACATGCCCTCATAAATAGTAATGACAGCTCATGAATAATAATCACATGACACTACATCACATTCCTCCCTCCTTATTTTTGATGGAGACAGGGAGTCTACATCACTAGTACGACAAAATAATTCAGAAAATCAGCAATAATCAAAATGAAATAATAAAATGCTAATACTACTGAATCTAAAAGAAAGAACATGACAAAGAAACTACTAACCAAGTCAGGTACGGCAACCTGGGCAAACACAATTACTATGAGGGTTGAAAATTTAACATGCATTTTTGAAAACAGTGTATATAAGGTCACTACAGCCCTTTCACTAAACTAAATCATTCATTCACCTTCAGACACTGCCGTACATCTGAGCTCTACATTCGCGACAATGCGTCTGCATTTGTATTTTTGCTGCCCTTTTTGTACTCAATCATAAATTGATGCTCTTGCAGTATTAAACTCCATTGCAACAACCTACGATTTTTACTGCACATTTTGTCTAACCATCCAACGGATTGTGATCTGTTTGAGCTGTAAACTCTCTCCCGTACAAGTAAGGATTCAAAGCTTCCACAACCCAAAAAAGGCCAAACACTAAACACAATTTAGTTGGTCTAGCAGTTAGTTTACAACTACGTAACCTCTCAAATATGCTATGCAGGAGCTTAACATGATCTTCCCATGAATGATCATGTGGACCCAAGTCATTCATATATGCTTTTTTCTCTGGGCTGATTAAATGTCTTATCCATTAGCCTCTGAAAAGTGGCTGGCGCATTTTTTATCCCAAATGGCATAACAGTAAACTCATACAGTCAAAAAGGCGTGATAAAGACTTACTTCTCCCGAGCATGTTTGCTCAAGGGAATTTGCCAATATCCCTTTGTGAGATCGATCGTTGATATATAATTTGATCGGCCAATTTCCTCAATCAATTCATCTGGTCTAGGCATAGGATATGCATCGGATACCATAACCTGACTTTCTGCTGTCCTCTTTAACTGTCTGTTTAGCTGCCTGCGGTAGACGATATGGCTTCTGACAAATTGGCATTGCATCAGTAGTTATCACATCGTGTTCTACCTCATCAGTCCAACCAGGTACATCAGTTAAAACATCACTGTACTCTTGCAGTAAGCATAACAGTTCCACACGCTGATCCGCAGTTACCGAAT
This sequence comes from Ptychodera flava, assembly GCF_041260155.1. Lineage (NCBI taxonomy): Eukaryota > Metazoa > Hemichordata > Enteropneusta > Ptychoderidae > Ptychodera > Ptychodera flava. Next base: position 8,869,019 of record NW_027248281.1, read on the forward strand.
TCGCAATTACTACATCTCTCCAAAAGTTTTCTATGTCCATGTTGCACAGAGCATCAACAGTGTCAACAAAATACACTGTTTATTTCTCTCTTTCCATGCTCTCAGCATGTTGATATGATAAACCCGCTTCGGTTCTCTATGGCCACCTTGCTCAATTTTGTAATCAACGTTTGAGACTTTCCTCAACACCATGAATGGTCCTTGCCACTGAGCACTAAACTTATGCGTGGATGAAGGTAAGAGTCCAAATACTTCATCACCATTCTTAAAAGAACATTTCATTGCTCTCCTATCATACCACCTTTTTGTCCTTCCATGGGCTCTTCCATGTTCATCTTAGAATGTTATCTCATGTCGGCAAGCCTGTCTCCCATCATTATTATGTATTGCACCAAGTTTTCCTCCTTTGAACTTTTCTCGGTCCACTGATCCTTGATCACAGCAAGTGGTCCCCTTATACTTCGACCATACATTAGCTCGAAATGTGAGAAACCGGTACTCGCTTGCGGTACTTCTCTGTATGCAAAAAGAAGGCACGGCAAATATCAGTCCCACTCTTTTGGATCTTCTGCTACAAAACATTGTAAAATCGCCTTAACAATGCCATTAAACATCTCAGTTAATCCATTTCCTTGTCCATGTCACGGGGAGTTCTAATCTTTAAGATCTTCAACTTCGCACACATATCAGTCATAAGACGTGACATGAAGTTTGTACACTGGTCTGTCAAAATTTCACCAGGTAGTCCCATCCGACTAAAAACTTTGAACAATGATGTCACAACCGTCTCGGCTTCCTGGTCTGGCATAGCCAGAGCCTCTGGATACTGAGTTGCGTGATCCATGATTACTACAATAAACTTATTTCCGCATCAAGTTCTTTTCAAGGGACCCGTAATATCCATTGCGATTAACTCAAACAGTACATTTATAATAGGCATCAAAACAAGAACCGCTTTCTCAGACGCTGTCCGTCTTGCAGATTTTTGACACTTACTACAAGTCCTGCAGTATTCTGCAACATCCTTCAAAATACCGGGCCAATAATTGTATTGTAGCAGCCTTTGTTTAGTCTTTTCAATGCCTAGATGTCCTGACAGAGGTATGTCATGTGACACTCTTAGCAATGCATTGCGACATTCCACTGGTACTACAATTTGTCTGACTTCACGCACCTTATGTGAAGTAATCCATTTACAATACAATAAATTCTCATGCCAGAGAAATCTAGTGTGATTTTCCAACGATTGATTTGCATCTGCATGCTGTCGCACCTTTGCAAGAGTAGAATCGGCCGATTGAAGTTCTCTTAACTTATCCTGATCTAATCTTAATATTTCAGCATATTCCTGCTGACATTTTAATCAAGTGGAAATATTCTTGGGCACTTTAGAAGTGACGTCATCACTTTCATCGTCATCACTGATATCACTCAGATCTGATGAAGTTTCATCGAACGGCTCATCAAGGGCTGATTCATCATGGGAGGTATCATTAAACTCACTCCCACTGTTTACATCATCCACTTTCCAATCGTTTAAATTGTCCTCATCAAACAATCTAGAGATACCCAGTGAATCATCGTGTTCATCATGTGACCCATATACCTCTTGGATTTCATTGACATTGTCACTGTGTTTTGAATTGAATTGAATTGAATTGAATTGAATTGAATTGAATTCTTTATTCTCATAAATATAATGTAGGTGATTGCAACATCCAATACAGTATACGTATACAATCAATGGTTTTGAAGCACTCTTACTTTCATCAGGTGATTCTACTTCCTAATCGAAGTCATCATCACTTTGTTCTGCTTCACTGAGAGTCGGCCATTCCTCAACAGGCATTGGGTTCACACCAGATGCCATTTCATTTTGCTTAACTATAGCCCCGCTCTTGTCCTGTGCTTTCTTTTGACATCTTGTGACCACTAACACACAGCGATCCTGCAAGGCAAGTGCGTCCTCACCTAGCAGAAAGTCCTTAGGTATACCTTTCCATACCCCCATACGTAAAGGTCCAGTGAAAATGTCACTCTCGATGTGGGCTTTGACAACAGGCACCTTGTAAACTGTTTCATCTGCAAAACTAATACTGCAAGTCTCTCCAGCAAATAGTTAGATTGTTGTACAACCTCTGGCTTTACCAAGGTTTGACAACAAACCGTGTCCTTCTGTATTCTGACTGGTTTGCCGTCTAAACAACCAACGTAAGTATTTCTTTTAAGTTGATAATCATTACCAAATTCAGCCCAAATATCATAGCCTTTGTCATTCTGACTTCTGACATGGCCAACGACCTTTGTCTTTGCTGATTATCAGAACTTTTGTTCAGGACAATTTCTTGCAAATTGACCAGTTTTCCACAAGTATAACATGCAGCTGAGGGCTTTGACTTCTGAATGCTCTGGGATGAGTTATCAGACTTCTTTCCCTCACCCTTTTGCTGCTTATTTTTATTGTTAAAACTTTTGAAACCCCGCTTCCGCTCAGTCTGATCGCTAGCAGCGCCAGAATGAGCAGATTTATATGTCTCACCAAGTTTTACCAACTCCTTATAGTTTTCAGGATCCCTTTCCTTCAACCATGTTTGCATTTGTTTAGGCACGCCCTCAACTAATTGCTCCATTATAAATAGTTCATGTACTCGTTCATATTTTTCGTCACCACTTAAGGATGGAACCCCACTTGTTTCCATCAAACGGTCAAAAGTATCAGCAACAATATCACCCCACATACAGAATGTCTCCCCATCTGTATGTTTTCAAGCTTTGAATTTAACTCTGTATGACTCCCTGGTGAGCTCATGCTTCCGAAGTGTAGCGACTTTGACCTTATCATAATCCAGGGCATCGTCTTTTTTCAACCTAGAATACGCCTCCTGGGCCTTACCCACAAGAGTCGGAGCTAATTTCTTTGGCAAAATAAGCTTAAGCCAACTGTACGTTCGAGCTAGCCTCTCGAATGTACGCAAAGTGTGTAAAAATTGTCTGTCACCTTCTTTGAACTGACAGAGTTTAGAAGTCCAATCATTGAACTCACGATCCGTATCATGTGAATTTGCTTTTGCTTTTAAATTTAATTCTTTGATTTAAAATCGTGTTCGCGCCTTTCTCTTTCTGCCTTTAGCTCTAGATAAATTAATAAAGAAGGCAGTTCAACCAGTACTCCTTGTCTTCTAATGATCTTTATTTTAAAATACCGACGTTTCGGCAACACACTGAGGACGAACATATGCCTGAATGTTTCGTATTCCGCGAAGCATATATTCTACCTGAGAGCGCTTTCGGCCGGTTGCTAGTGACGACAGCGAACATTGTATCAATTTACTTTCAATAGAATATCGATCAAAATCTGGTGGCGTACGGGCTCATGTGTCGAGGTCAAATCATTAATATGTCCACATAACCCGTATATATTGACTTAGATAGCATAAAATCAACGTATCTGTTGGTTTCTTGTACTTAAATTGAATCGCCGACACCTTTTTACAGTTTTGGCGATGCGTTCATGTTTCAGCACATTTTGGCGCTCTTTGCAAGTTTGGCGCCATTGTGAGCTGGGAATGACCTGCGAGTGAGCATGACAACAATGTATCAATTTCCAATAAAGGATATCGATCGATAACGTTCACTGCACATTACAGTGGAGAGTCTGTGCCCGTTCGGAATTTTGTATATTAATTAAGGGATCACCTTGTGAATTTTCATCATTATTCGTTCAAAATTGAGGAATTTGAACCGACGAGAAGTGTGCAATCTGTTCGGTATATTAGACGCCATTGTTTTCTATGGGAAATCGAGCTTATTCGTCGCGTCGTAAAATGAAAAATATATCTGAAAAAACCCGTTGGTTTAACTTTTTCATTTCGCTGTAATTTCTCACGATATTTGAAATAGCACATCTCATGAAGGTTAACTAAAACTCTATCGTTTTACTTTTTTGAGTTTCCCTCTTATTTTTATGAAGTGACGAGTTAACGATCGTTTGGCTGTTGACTGTGTTTTCACCTATTTTTGCATATGAATAATTATCGCATATGTATTTTCATAATTCCTTCATGAAATTACTGCCAAAATATCATAATGGAAAGGTCAACAAATGAGGAAATTGAATCTGCAACTCTTCCATCAATATTAAGCTGTGCAGCGTGGAAATTCGGCGAAATTTAATACATAGCGTCAAAGGCGGATTTGACTCACTGTACGCGTACACGACGTATGTGTGGCGAAAAAGTGACACGCTAATACGAAACAAAATGGAGGGCCTTTGGGCTCGACTCGACCACAGTCCATCACACTTTCAAGCTACTGGTTAACACAAAGTACACACCACAAATACCCGAAAAAGAAGACTATGTGAACAAAAACACATTGTAGAAATTGACACATTCACACTCAAGGGCATTAACCAAAGAGAAGGATAAAGCTACTTTCCCCGCATTTCAACTCTTCCCCTTTTCCTCCCACTTAGGGGACCCCTTAGTTCAGACTATTTTTTTCCGTCTTAGGAGTCCCTTCACCATGAACTTGCTCATTCCGACCCTCCACTTCAGCTGGTACAGTTCCACTCTCCGCACCAAGGTCAGTTTCATTCCATTGTACCTTTGTTTCAACCACCCATCTTGTTACAAAAGGAATATTGATCTTTAATTTTTAGTCATAGCGCTTTTCATTGTTTTTTATCACTACTGGTTTTTAATTTCGTTCCTTACAACTGTAGTTGTGGTTTTTACACTCACTGTTATTCCAGTTGTCGTAAGTATTGTAATTCTCATTTTATTTCGTTTTTACTCTCAGTTTACTTTTTACCATCCCGATTTTTACTTCTGTTTGTGCTCATTTTTATTTGTCAGCTTTTGCCCTGAAGAAGGCAACTTGAGTGTTGCTGAAACGTCGGTATTTAAAATAAAGATCATTAGAAGACAAGAGTACTGGTTGAAGTGCCTTCTTTATTAATTTATCTATGCCATGATCCTGGTGTGTTCCCCCACTCTACGTGTTGCTTCTATAGTTGTAGTTGGACTGACTGTTTTTAGAACACTCTATTTTGTTCTTGTTTTCTTTTTCTTGCTCATGTTTTTTGTGTTTGTGCATTTATACGCATGCGTTCTCTCTGTATATGCTGCGCGTGATTTGCCTGCTCTTGTTTATACAGATTCAATTTGAGCCGAAGAATTTCTTTTTGATGCAAGAGATTTTCAGCTAGTTCTTTTCCACTTAAACCACTTGTTGCACCATAATCATCAATAGGCTCTTGTTTTATTGTCAGGCCTTGGCTTTCTGACATACTGGCAAAGCTGAGTTCAGCCACCGTATCAGACATAATCATTCACTCTCTAGCACACGGCTGTAGTAAGATATATGCACTTACCCTGTTACCCCTAGAATGCAATGGTATCAACCACCTTGTTTGTTGACCCCAGCCAGTCAGAGTAAATTTCTTAATTTAATGCAACTGAATGAGAGTATTTCCCACGGCTTCTTATCTTTGTTTTTCACCGCTAATGAAAAGATACACAAGTGCACAATCGCAGAAATGCAAATTTCCTGTCGTACGATTTACACAGGTACTTAGTTAAGGGGCATTCACCCCTGAAAAATAACCTATTTTTGGATTGTTAAGACTTTGTTTCAATAAGTGTTTATATTACAGTCTTTTGCGTCAGTAGGTGTGTCTTCCTGCGTATACTGAAAGATTAATTTAACACTGAAACAAAAAAAGGTTGTAAAAATTCTCTGCACACAGAAATTTTCAAGAAATTCAAAAGTCATTAAAAAGCAAGTCTGACTGCTTCTAAGACAGTGTCCACGGCAGAGTTCAATTAGTTCACTTCACAAAAAGTTCTTTTGTCTTCTTAATTGTCCACTGTGTGTCCACTGTTGACTGTGAAGTTGGCTCCTACTGGCTTATGGTTGACTTCTCCGCTAGGTTGACAGTGCTCAGAATCCACAACAACATAATATGTACAATTTATACAGATTTAATTACGTTTCAAAACATTACACCTTGTGATGCAAAGCAATTCATTTACTCTTATTTTTGTATGGACCACGTCTTGTCACCTCAGGAACAACATGTGATGGGTGTGTTTTGATATGGTTGTTTTTACCATCATTTCAAACCTTTTTGGCTGCATCACCTGGCATGCGCTGGTAATTTCTTATTGAGTCATTTAGCACATGGTGAATAGACTCTATGCCCTGTTTTGAAAGAAAGCCCAACCCTCTTTTAATATTTTGGACCCTTCCCAACACATGGCTTTCTAGCATATGAAGTTTTGGAAACACACTTTCCTCCGGAAACACCATTCTGTAGTGAGCCATCAGTCTTGACGCACTTAAGCCTGGAAAAAACACATTAAAGCAATTTCGTACAAAGGAATTTATTATTGTCACATTATTATTAAACATGCCATATATCATATTCATTAATAGTATTTCAAATTTTCAATAAAGTTCAACTGTGTAAATTATTGCTACTTGTTGAGTATTTTTGTTCTTAGCGTCAGATGTGCTTTTTCAACACCCTGAAAACATGCGGTAATACACTGTATATGGCTTCTTATCACTGCTAATTAGTGAAAAATCAGCTTTGTTGACAAGCATTTTACTAATCCATGCTAAGTACTGGAGTGCCAACCTGTAATGGATATACAGAACAAAAATGTTGAAAATATAGCAATAAATTACTGGTAATGTCCCTTTAACATAAGGGTATATAACGATGATTATTTTACAGGCAAGGTTAATAAAATGGTATAAACTACATACAAGTTCCATCATGCTTAAGGGGGTAGAAAGAAATAACCAACTCATGTATAGTAAAAAAGCCAAAAGTACAGCTACTTTGAATTTTTATATCTGCTGTATACTCCAAATAAAACAAATTTGAACATAAACAATAAACAGTAAAATTTCAAACTAGATACTCAATGCACTATAATAGCATGCAAACATATACTTATCTGGTTTCTCTAGTTCATACAAACAATGTTGTTCTGAGATTGAATTAGTAGAACATCCAAATTCAACTGGACTAGGGTTAAAAACAAAATAGAACCTGTATACAACAAAAGAATACAAAAAAAGTAAATAGCCATTAAAAAATTGAAAAGAAAACTGTTGAACAATGATGGAAAGAATCCATGGTAACGATAGAGCTGAAACAAATATATCTAAAATTAGTTATTGAAATTTACAACATACCCAACATTTCCATCTCTTGATCAGTTAACTCTCTGCTTACTGAATAAATGCTGTGGTATGTCGCAAACAGTGAGAAAAGGGGTTGGTGCTTTGACACTATACTCCCGGCCTGTGGTAGAAATCCTTCACAAACTTTTTCTGTGTTTGTGACAACGCTGTCAAAGATAATGGTTACATTTTTTGCCTGAAATGATAAAACAGACTTGGTTCATAAGAAGGTTACTGAAAAAAAAGTGAGAAGAGCATACATTTATATCAAACACTTACTAGTTCAGTCTGAGTGAATCTGTGCTTTTTACTGTAAAAGAAATTCTCCATTAACATTTATAAATATATACATTTTTCCACATTATCTAAGAAAAACTGTACAAAAACTGTATCATTACTGTGTTATAGTGTTTTACTTCTACAATATGGAGAGAAATGTCAATGAATTTTATGTAAGATCCTGAATGTACATGAGCATATTGCTAACAAACCTTGCAACATGTGTCAACATGATTGCCTTCAAAAGCATGACTATGGTAATCCTGGATATGTACGTTGATGGTAGCTAGTGCTGCCTCCAACCCCTTCACTGTGTAGCCAGCCTGATGAGGTAGCTTTGTTTTTAATTCCTTCACTACTGTCTGGAAAAGGATATCAATATTTCAATTTAGGACATCAACCTATAAATGATGGTGCACACAAAAAGTAATATGAATTGGAATGGACACTGCTTTGTCAAACATAATAACCTTGTCTGTTGCCCTTTTTTGCAGTTGTTTCTGTTCTTGTTCCATTTCCCTTATTTGTAAGGGATGGTTACACAGAGTCATCATGATCGTCACTGTCATCATCGCCATATTCAAATAAATAAATAAATAATTAATTAAATAAATAACAAGGCACAGTCAATCAGAGCCCTCAGTCTCTCTGCCTCAGCATTATTGTGTTCTGCAATCAGTGTCTCTTCCTTGACAATTTTCTTGATGACAGCACAGGGCCTGGCAAGAATTATTAGTGTAGAAGTTATGAATATGATCAATAAATGTCTTGTATTAAACTATTTTTCATTATACAAGCCTTAACTGTGTCTGGTGTGTGCCTATTAGTTTTCGCTAGCTATCCCTGTCTAATGTTTCAAAGAGAACAGTCTATATCTGTTAATTGCCCTCCCTAATCCCCTTCATTAATTTGTTCTGCCAATCACTGATGCAGGGGCTTATCGCCCTGACCAAATACCTCGTTAGCAGCTCATAAGGTAGTAGACGGAAAGGGCTGAAACTCTCAGGGTCCGATTTCAAAAAATATTCATTTTCGAAGGGTTAGGCGACGTAAATTTTCAAAAAAAGTCGTCATCAGTTTTGTACTTAAGCAAGAACGCTGACTAGTTATTTTCAGGATTCCAATGGTCGAAGATGGAGTACAGCGATCGAGTTGTTCTACCAGTTGATGGCATGAGGATGGGAGTAACGCCGGAGATGGAGGTTGTGACTTTGACACTATGCTGGCTCATATCTTGTTTATGGGAGCGAGCAAATAGACAAGTTGTAAACACAATTTGCATACTTCCACAAAAGCTTCGCTTAGTGTCAAGGTCAATTGATATACTATCAGTTAGTCTCCCCACTGTGTATTAGTGCATTAAAATACTCCGGGATCAAAGTTGGGATGTTAAGTTCGTTCAAATTTCCCAGGCTTTCATTTGGTAGATGCAACCACAGAGAAACATAGGCAGAGTCGCAATGGGTACTGTTTAAGATGTGAAGCGGTTACGTAACCAATCCATGTTCGCCTCGCCTCAGGTTGCTCTCGCCCTCTCTTTCCGAAGAGTGCCGACCATGCATCCTTCGGTAATTTTCTGATTTTCGGCAATTGTTAAGCGAAAGTTTGTTCGGCAAAGTTTGTGTTGTTGTTGTCATGTGGTGCTGAGCGGAATTGATGTGCTGGCAAAAACCGGAGTGTTTTGAGCTTCAGGAAAGTGAGTTTTACCGTTTTAAAAATTCCTCTCATATTTTTATGAATATATAATGAGTGTGTTTGAACCAATTTGAAAGTTTTTTATCGATACTGTCTAGTTTTACTCAATGGTTTACGGTCAGTCATACGGTCTTTTACACGTGCATCAAGGAAGGACATGTTTATGAAACTGCTGGCGTGTTATGTTTTGATTGGCGTGAAGCAGTGTTTCTGGCCTGAAAGCTCACAAAGTAACTATGGTTGCTACGCGACTGGCAGTACGATGCCATCTCGTCGTATTTTTGGCATAATCTCGTGTAATTATCAACCACAAACAAAGCCTCCAAAAAATTTAACACATTTGAAGCTCATTTTAACAAGAAAAGCCAATAGTCTACCGAGACGACCATGAAACAAAAGGCATGCAAGCGTTGCGACTCTGTCTATGTTTGTCTGTGACGCAACTAAAACACTCATAAGCCACAAACACTAAAACACCGTGTGAAGTAATTGCAGTGTTGCTCCGTGTATGCAAAGTTGGGTTGATTAAATCATGAATAAATCTAGTGAACATTTCTAAAAAACACGAATGTTTCTCAGATCGAAATGAATTCGTCTGTCTGTTTATGATTTGACCAAGAAGAGTGTAGAAACAGTGTATTAACATCGGTCCGACGGTCCGAGACCGACAGATTTCTCGTCGGGCCGAAAGTTTTTAGCAACATGTCGGTCCTTATGACCGACTGAAATTTGGAATAAATAATGAAAATTTCTCCGTCAAGACCTGTAACAGATGCAGATGATGACTGACTCTGAATCATGTGATTCAGACTTGAATGTCATGCACCTATCAATGTTTTCCACGGTGGGAGTGCGTGACAACAGGGGATATTGATCTCACTTTGTGTCCTGGTAGTGGGGAATTCAATCTCTATGGAACGCCAGACCGGGGGGGGGGGGGGGTTTGACAATGTCGCAACATAGTAATTTTTGTCTCGCGACTTTTTACATTTACGAAGAGTCTAATCCCTCATAGCAGCTGATTACATTCAGATCAGTATGAATTACGTCCGTGCATGCAGATTCTAGCAATTGAATGAATTGATTTTGGTGCAACAATGCGATACAATATATAATAATAATAACTTGTCCAATGAGTGTAACCCTGGTAATGTTAGCATTAACTGATCGTGGTTTTCAGCAGAATCGAGTGTCAGTCAAACTTTTCAGAGTCATTTTAACAACTTTACGCTTTCAAAGGGCGATGAGACCCAACAATCGCTCAGGCAAAACTTTTCGATCAGAAAATATGCATTCATTTCCGCGAGTGGCGACGTGTGCCATTCATGTCGTCTGCAATTTCTATAATCGAGAAATAGTTACGATACTTGTCCTTTTAATTAAAAGTATAACTTCTTCTGTTTCTTCATGAATGCAACAGAGGCCATATTTAAGCATATTTATTTTTTGAAAAAAGTTAAAAGTAATCCATACATTATATCAAAATACATACGAGGTATTTTCTCCCTTATGTTTTACATAACAATAAAAAGAATGTTTGCATAAAAAAATTATTGATACACTCCCCTTACTCATGACTGTTTTCAGAGTACTAAGCTATTCACTCACTCTTCGACCACTCGCATTGGCTAATTTCAGAAGTGATTTTCAGCACTCCAACCCTTTTCAAATCACAATTATCACATGCCCAGGTGTAGTGTACAATTATACACAGCAATTTAGAGAACACCATCCCAATAGAAAGTCATGAGAGACAAACTTTCTCGCTTTCATCAGCCACATGTACTGTTATGTAGGTCATTTCCCCCACATTCATCATGACCTGAGTTCAATTAGTCTAGAACATTCTCAAGGTCACTGCCCTTAATGACCTCACAACCTTGAATTCAATTAGTCATGTTTGGAATGTTCTGGAAATTCAGTTAGCTGTGTAAGAGAGATAATTTTAGAACAGTAATTAGCATGTCAATAAAAGTTCTAGATTGTTCTTATATGCCCTTATGTAAGCACATGTGTATAAAAGGGACGTGCACAGCTTCCAGTCAGACTTTTGGGATCGTGTCTCTTGTGTGTTACTAAACTCCAGCAGTAGTCATTCTCAAGACTTTTCAAGACCTTCACTGCCAACGCTGGATTTATACTGTGGACTTTGTGCAGCTTCAAGCCTGCAAGCAAAAGGACTGATTCATTCATCCGACTGACTGTTACAACTCTGAGACTGGAGCTTTGCCGTCGACGTCCGAGCTGAGATAAGTAGTCTGTACACTTTTAAAGCTTGTACTCTATCCCTGACTTAGCAATTAGTTTTATTTTCGTAATAAATTTTGTTGAAACGTTAACTGCTGAGTTCACCCTTTTGTTCGTTTTCTCTTCACGTAACAGTACCCAGTGGGTGAGCCTGTATTCGCTGGCCTCTGGGTGTTTGACATAGTTTATTGTCCGAGAGTGGGGGATTTGACATGGCTAGAAAACATTTCAAATTCTCCTTGGCCTGTTAGTCCCATAGTCCCCCCGCCCGTGGTGGACATGGCTAGAAAACATTTCAAATTCTCCTTGGCCTGTTAGTCCCATAGTCCCCCCCCGCCCGTGGTGGAAACATTGATGTGTGCGTATGACAGTGAGGCAGATGAGGCTGTGATCTTTTTCAGATTCCAGATCATGTAGCTGAATGATTCATTCACTTACACTACTCTGCAATCTATGTGAACAATAGTCCTTTTCAGAGAATACTTACTGACTCTATTGATAAAAGGACATGAAAAATTAAATATTACAACATTCAAAAGCATAATATTGGTGGAGAGGTTGACTTTAATTGTCGTTAACAACTTCATGTGTTGAGGACCGGCAGTTTTCTGTGAGGACCTGAAGCTTTGGCTTGGTGCTGGCCCTTATGACCTGAAGCTAGCAGCAGGCTCAAGTTGGCAACAAGTAAATTGCTTTGTAGAGATTATCGTGAAGGAAAGCCAACGGGTGTGAGAATGACCACGAATAGAAAACCAATACTATCACTAGGTCAATGACAGCAACTCGGATTTACAAGTTACGCATTTGACATGCCTTCTTTTTGTTGTCGATGTTATGAAACACAAAACTTTTCTTTTGACTCTTTGCAAGTCCCCCACCTTACTAAAATGTCTACTGTCTTATGTGACCAAGTAAAATTATTTTAGCTGGAGACATATTTGGTGAAAATACATTGATTTGTTTGAGATTTTGCTGTGACATCATCGTGAAATAAATGATCGGCAGCGTTCTTTGTGGCGATGGAATAACCACAATTTGTGGTTAGTTGCCACATTCAAAAACTTTCCTATTTTAACACTTTCACCACGGGAGGGCGCATTCTGCGCCAACGGCCAGACTGCGGGAGGCGCGTAAACGCGCCAAGAACGTACGCGTTTATATGCGTTCGATATACGTTGACTTTGTCTGATCTACATCATGTTTGTTGACTATTTCCTCAAGCCTAGCGTTGCGTACAAGGTAGAGGTCAAATCTAAATCGGTCATTTCTTCGCCGTGATTTGTAAGGATCGTGTGAGCGGTTGTTGTTTTTCTGTCAGAGAGTATTTAAAAGTGGCGGTGCAGGCACAGTTTAACAACGATTAAGCCCTTGAGCATGTTTTTCTAGACAGTGATGGTGGAATTGTTACTGATTTTGAAACTGAACTCGATGGAGATAGCGGATGTCAAATTTCAAATTACAACTCTAATACCAAACTTGAACATGTTCCCGAACCAGTTGAGCAAAGACAGAGATTGCAAGCAAAACAGGCAGGTAGGCAAGCTGAGCGTGCTGAGAGAAAAGTGCTACAAAGGGCCGGTGACCGACGTCACAAACGTTGATGGGGTATCCTGTGGAGGTTGTACGACACCAATCTATCAATGACAATTACACATCGGACTTGCTACCAGTATATAAGCTTATATATAATATAGCTCTCTTTTGAATGTCGATGATACCTGTTGTTCGAAGATGAACTTGTAATAAATGACATTAAACTGGTCCAATAATCATTTCCATTCAAGGTAATATATTACCAGGTCCATGGGACAATTGTGATTTACAAATTTAAGTAGGACCATCCTGAACCACTGATAATTAGTGGTGGTACCAGGTGTCCGGAATGGGTAAGCGTACCCTGCTAGCATGCTACACCCGTCAGGATTGGTCCCAAATTGTCTAAATATTGTATGAAAAGATACAGGATATGATCACTGTAATAAGTCAAAGCCGGAAATGCTGTCGTTAATCATTTGTGTGACCGAGGTGTCATATTTGGCCACAATGTCGTCATATCGACCATAGAACTTTTTAAAAGTCCTAACGAGTCTTTTTGTTGTGTATCCTTGTCTCAGTAATTTTGATGCCAATGAGCTGTGTCTCAGTTGAAAATCAGTGTAGGAATCACAAGCCCTACAATACCTGAGAAGTTGAGACACGTACACACCATAAGCAGGTGCAGATGGAATATGACTTGACAAGTGGGGATAATTTATGATTTCAAAATCGAAATCATCCCTTTTGTCATACAGCTTAGTGTGTAGCCCATTAGTACCCACTTGTAGGAACAGATCAAGGTATGAAGCAGAGTTCCTACCCTCTGTTGTTTCTTTGATATCCAACTCATCAGGGTAAATATGATGTAAGTAATTTGATAGTCTGGATTGTCTAGACTAATCAGATCATCGATATATCTGTGCGTGCTGTTAAAACACCTTGCAAGTTTTTTAGACCCTGCTTTGTAGAGAGACTGTAGGAACTCTGCTTCATATGAATACAGAAATAAGTCTGCAAGAAGGGTGCACAATTTGTACCCATTGGTATGCCGATAGATTGTTGAAATGTCATACCGCCAAACTTAACAAATATGTTGTCGATTAAGAAATTAAGCATTTTAATAATTTCTTCATCTGTGTATTTGTGCTGGGCATCCATGTTGTTACTGAAATAACCTGACCTATGTTTGATGGTAATGTATTGGTACCTTCTACTGCCATTTTTTATGCAGGAAAGCTTGTTTAACAAGAGATGACAGCCTTGTTTTAAGTTTATCGTGGGGAATTGTGGTGTATAATGTGGAAAAGTCAAATGTTTGGATTGAGCTGAACTTGTTTTTCTTGACTTTTAAATCAAGCAACAATTCCTTCGAATTTTTTAGTATCCACATTTGATTCAACCCACTTGTTCATACACTTTGTCTCAATATCGAAAAAGACCATTTTTGATGGTTGTTAAAATTATAGTCAATAATTGTGACAGATGTTTGGTAGTGCAATTGCTTGATCCTGCAATAAAACGTTGTTTGTAAGGGTTCTTGTGCAGTTTAGGTATCCAATACAACATAGGCAGTTTTTTGTCCTTCTCTTTCAAAGGAATGCCAAATTCATTGAGCACAGATGAATGGTTTGAAAAAATGTCTTCATCAGTAAGGGAGGAAAGAGTGTAGGTTGTATTACTCTTATCTGAATGAAGGTTTAATTCATCTATTATACACTGGATATAATAATTCCTACAGACAAAGATAATGTTGTTTGAAGCTTTGTCTGCAGGAACTACAACATATTCGTTGTGTAAAGCATCGAGGCATGCTTTGACCGATGGGTCATCTAATACTGAGGAAGTATTTACATCTTTACTGTGAGAACGGAAATGTGAAATACGTGATTTAATTTATCTCTGACTTTGCTCAGCCAGTCAGAGAGGCATTCCACATCAACTTCCTCAACTGCAGCCCACTGTCTTGCATATTTTTCGGCGGCATCCATGATAATTCTGAAATTAAATTTCCAATTAATATTTTGTGGCTCTCGATATTTTGGGCCATATTGAAAGAGTTGCCGAAGTTTACTGTTGGTAATGATGGTCAGGTCACCAGTTATTATGTGACCAAGTGGTTTATAGCAAAAGGGGGATGACAAGCAATTGCAAGTTCTGCTGTTGTTTGATGCAAAGTTGAATTTTTTCAAGACATTGTTATAGTTAAAAAGTTTCCTACCAATGGTTTTTGTGTATGAGTAGGAAACTATAGGTGGTTCTTGAAATTTAAAATATGGAGGTATTTTTTCCACAACTTCTTATCATGCAAAATATTGCTGATGTTTATTTGGTCAATCCCCTTGTTTGCAAATGATACATGAAAAAATAAACGCTTGTCACTGTTCAAGAGTTCTGTCCTTACTGGCTTAAACAGCCGGTAATTGCAGATATCAATAATAATTTGGACTAAACGATAATCAGGGCTGTTTTGGTTGATATTCATTGTTTGAACTCTTGACAGTAGCAATCTCAATTTCTGCAAGAAACAAGCAAACAAAGCAGTTCTTATTTTGTGAACTCCTTACGGCTGATTAAGAATAGACAATAGATCACTGAACTTGGGGGACTGCTGGTATTACCATGTCTATGCCGTCTTCTAGTGTGAGAGTTAAATAAACCCATCACATTTACACGACTCCCCCTAGGGCTGGATAAATTACCTACCCCTAGAATGTTATTGTTACATCCATAGGGCATAGCTGTACCAAGTTCAGTGATCCAATAGTGTTCACGTTGCTTGCGGTAGCTCCTGCTTAGTTTAGAACTATTGGAAGGATGGTAGATTTTTTCCAATATTCGGACTTTCATGTTTAGTATTGAATGTCGAGGACCGTTAAAATGAGTGTATAGGCATGTCGGCAAGTTATTATTTATACCTGACCTATGGCCACACATTCTCTTAGATAGTTTTTCTCCAGTCTCTCCGACATATATCAACCCACACAAAGTACAGTCAATGCCATAAATGACATTTTGGTTTGGCAAGAAAGGTCTTCAAAAGCCTTAGTGTGGTATGTCTTTTTGGATAAGTTGCTCTGTATTATAGTGTCAGTTATTAAAATTGCACATGTTTTACAATTCCTTGTGTGACATGGCGACACAGAGCAGTCACATTCAAAATTCCCTTTAAGGACATCTTTTAATATTATATAATATCAATAAATATGCATATTAACCTCATTTATGTGGAATATGTTTCAGAGTATGTTTCGCCCCTACTGAATTTGAGTTAATAAAACGTATTTTGTACTTTTTAAAGTTTTACGCTGAAAAAAAATACATTTATATATTGAAATAACAAAAAATGCAAAATTTTTTGAATTTTTTTGTAAAATCCAATATGGCCGCCATGATCACGTGATCCTCTAGGTGTGTCACATGACTTTTTGTGCATTGTTATGATGCTCTGTCATATTGCAATACTTACTGAAAAAATTGTCCCGAATACTCTGATAATTACAAAGATACAGCTCATGCGTCTAAATCAATATTTATAAGGACCGTTCAGTTTTTACGGCCGGGGTGGGGGGGCGGCAAAATCCAGGGGGGGGGTCATCATAATTTTGGAATCCACAAAGGGGGGGTCATCGCTTTTTCACTGGTAGGAAAGGGGGGGGTCACCACATTTTCAAAAACATAATACCAACAATAAAGTTCACTTTATGCCATGGCCATGATCGACCCTCTTTACTGGCGGGCCGCCTTCGGCGGCCCACTACAATAAATATACATTATGTATTACCCATGACCCTCTTAACGGGCAGACGCCTTTTGCGGCCCACTCCAATTAGGTTTACTTCATGCAATGGCCATGATCCGACCCTCTTTACCGGCGGGCCGCCTGCGGCGGCCCAACTACAATAAATTGACTTTATGTAATACCCCACGGCAATCTTACTGTAAAATTCCCAATTGAAGCCGCGGCTTGTATTAAAAACATTTTTGAGGGACCCCTGGGATCACGCACTGAATAATGGTAATGGCCGCGCCCCTTCAGCGGCCCTGTCAAGTAAAGTCTACTTTATGCAATAGCCATGATCAACCCTCTTTACCGGCGGGCCACCTTTGGTGGCCCACTAGAATAAGTTGACTTTACGTAATGGCCCATGACCCTCTTTACCGGAGGGCCACCTTTGGCAAACCACTCCAATAAATTTTACTTTATACAATGTCCATGGACATGAGTTGTCTATGGAAATGAAGTTAAAAATTGACTTACAGTCGTCCTAATTAACAGACGTTTCAATGGATGTGGCTGAGAAGTTTGTGCACTGGCATCTCTGCTACACGAATAAAGTGCGCCGCGTACTGGAGTTCAAATCCAAACCATGCGGGTAAATTTGACATATGGGTTTGGTTATTTTTCAGGGGGGGGGTCATCAATTTTTTTCGTCTGACAAAGGGGGGGGGGTCATCTTTTTTTCACAAAAAATGCAGGGGGTCTATATTTTTTTGAACACTGGCGACAAGATTTTGCCGCCCCCCCCCCAGGCCGTAAAAACTGAACGCTCCCTAAGGCCATATTTCCATAGAAAACTACACATAGGAAAGCACGTATAAAAATTAATTACGCAGTGAAAGTGTTAAAGTATGTCTGACAGGTGCACGTGATACACCAAGAGAGAGAGAGGTAGAGAGAGAGAGGGGAGAGATTGTATCCAATAAGCCGACTATGCATGTCTTTTCAAGTGACTCTCTAGGTTCATTTATTTTTTTGCCTGTTGTTTTTTGCTGTTCTTTGCAATTTCGCTGGTTTAATTGCTTGTGTTATGAGATTCATTGCTCAAAAGTCAAGTAGTAAACCCAGCGATGACTCGTGGAATGATGGATGTTGATGTTTACTTCGGGAAGTGTTTATGAAATGTTACGAAATTCTATCGGGAATTAGTAGTTTATAGTAAATGCTATATATTTACGACCATGGTTTTATTGTACAAAGGCAAAGAAGGCATTACAAAACAGAATAGCAGCCTTAATTTCGTTTTAATTCAATTAAATTTCCAATACCGTTTGCGCGACATCTCCGTTATGGGTCTAGTACGTGGTCTGTACACGGTCCTGCCGGCGAGACCGTGGTCTGTATACACGGAGGTACAAAAGAAAGAGGGACCTCCATGGTCTGTACAATGACCGATGTAGAGAAAGGAGGTATAGTCCATAATTTTGGAGGTAACATATCACACCTGTATGGTGGCCTGGAGTTGTCACTGATAAAAATACGTCTAAATTATTATTGTATTTTGTTTTTATGTCAAATATTATTTAAAAAGCGATTTTTTAACAAACGAATTCGTGCGTAATAAGTGATATCGAAACAAAAACGAAAAACTATCGCAAATAAGTCAAAATAAATTTGAAAAAAATAATTTTTTGTTTCTTGAAAAGGAAAAAAAATCAAACATTAGACATTGAAAACAAAAATTGTTTGTTTTATGATTTTATTTTGATTAAAAAAGCAGGAACATTTCATTTGAAACATTTTTTAAGAAACAAAAAAATAAAATCATAATTGAAATGAAAATATGATAAAGTTAAATTAAAATGAAAAACATTTCACGTGAAATAAAGAAATTACATGTTAAATAAAAAAAATTAAAGTAAAATTGAAAATAAAAATTCAAAGTAAAATGAAAATAAAAGTAAATTCAAAGTAAAAAGAAAATTAAATTCAAAGTAAAATGAAAACGAAATGAAATGTATTTCAACTATGGCCGACAGTTGTCATAGTAGACCAGCATCCTTTTCGGTTCCCATAGAGTTACATGCAGTCTAATGACAATCCTCGGCCGCCGTGTCACAAGCAAAAATTTTCATGATCAAAAAGAAAAAAATCAAAATTTGGCGATGGCCGAGGATTGTCATAGTATACCAGCAAGCTTTTCGGGAAGTAGATCCAAAATGGCGGTGATACGAACGCTTCCCTCGCATATAGGGGGAAAAAAAAAAGGTACAAAAGAAGAGGGAAGTGGGCTTTGCGTGAGTTTACAAGAGCAGCTTAGCATATCATGTACCTAGACGAGGTCAGTGTGCTCGAAAACGCAGACCAAAGCAAGTTCTGGATTCCAAATCGACTGTTTTCGGTGGAGAAATCGCGCGCCGCAAGTCCGCGGCGCTAGCTGTGGTGGGAGGCCGGTAAACAGAAGCCTACTATTAAACACACAGTCCTAGGCTGTTATGTTATACTGACAGGCCGATATATCCACAACAAGTGGACATAAAGTTCGCTGAGGCCGAAGCTCTTGTCAGTAATTTCGCATTCTGGACCCAGTATGACTGACAAAAGTGCTAAAAGAAATAAATGAGCAAATAAAATCATAAAAGTGACGACGATATTAGCATAGCGTGAAACCTGCAGGGTTAGGCCTATATACTGACTACGGAGCGCCACTCTATGGACGAGCTTGATTTACTCGGGGCGACTTCAGCCTGCTTTGTAGTCTGCAGGCTCGAGGCAGAGTGAAGTCTCCACAATTGGCCTGAGTGCCCAATTTGTTTATATAACTATAAATGTAGCCACTGTGGCAAAGGTCCGGGAATAAGACTTTCCCGACGACCAAGAGTCCCTGCCGGCCAGGAGCTAGTAATGGCCTGAGCTCGGGCGAGGGTCGAAGACGCGAATCTCGCCAGTACGACCGAGCAGCGATTTATCACCCTTGTTCTTCACGGTATCTGCTCATAACAGGATTGGAACTAATTTGGGATAATTGGATGGTGAAGTAATATCTGTTTAATCTGCAAATGTAATCTCTCATCTGCTTTCCTTTATGAGTCACACACTTGTTTTATGAGTAATTTGTAATATTGCAACAATCAGCCAAAGAGCACCCTAACACTTTTGAGAAATTTTAAAAACATGAAAATCCAATTATCCCAAATTTAAGTTCAATCGTGTTACAGAGGGAATCCAGAGATTCGGTTGCTGTTTTTGTTTGTATTGTTGTTGATGTTGATTAGTCGTGTTGTTGTTGTTGTTGTTGTTGTTGTATGTTGTTGTTGACCAATAAAATTCAATGGATATAACTGTGTTGTTGTTGTTTCAACAGCATTGCGGCGGGAGTTGCAATGAGTCAAATAATGATAGTGTCCTTGTAATGATTCTTATGACATCTACATTACGTTTGAAACAACATTACAATTATGTTCGTTGAATTTTATTGGTCAATAACAACAAGACCAATAAACATAAACAACAATGAAAACAACAACAACCAGATCTCTGGGTGCCCTGTGATGTGCCTTCAACACTCGCTCTCGGGCCATTAACTCTCGGTCGTCGGGAAAGTCTTTTTCCCGCACGCTTCAGGTGCTGCCAACGGACAATGCACCTTTAAAGTGGTCCTTACTATGATAAGATATATTGTACATGACAAGTAATGTGAACCGACTAATTTTAAGTCAAGTAATTAATTAGCTGTTCATAATTTGCCCTCCCACTGAAAATTTTTCGACTTACCCTGCCGCACTCAAACTTCATTTTTACCCGCTCCCCACATATTTTTGCCTATTTCCCCTCCCGACCGTGAATGTTTGAAGCTCCCCTGCCCTGTGGCGAAAAAAAACTTGCCGATTTCCCCTGCCCTGGAAAAATTCCCTTCAAAGTGTTGTCATTCCATTTCCCCTGCAGACATGAAGCTACCCTACCCTGTGATGAAAAAACTGTCGATTTCCCCTGCCCTGAGAAAAATTTCCCTTGAAAATTAACATTCCCATGCAGACACATACTGCAGTGGCCTTGTATTTGGTTTCCATCTCGCAGTACATAGAGTGAGATGTGAGGTCAATCGATAGGCAAAGTAGTCTGGGTAACCTTTAAAAGGTATAAGTACTTGCCCTGTGTCCCCATCCCCGGAAACACCATGGCTGAAATTCCCCTGTCCCCGTTTTAAAAGTAGCTTCCCGTCTCCCCGTTTTTCGTCAAGCTCTGTCCCCAGGACAATCAACCAATATCTGCCCTGCCCGACAAAAAAACTAAAATTTGCTCCCCTGCCAACTAAAAATATATCCCCTGCCCTATCAAAATTAAAATTTCCCCTGTCCTCAAAAATTGCTTCCGGAATAGCTTTTTCGATGAATAGCTCCGTTGGCTGCACCTCACCCTTGCCACAGTGGCTCCGTTTATAGTGTGATACGCAAATAGGGCGGTAGAGCCGGCTGCTGAGACTGTGTTGACACTCTACCTCGGGCGTAGTGCAAGTAATATTCGTCTAGAAGTTATGAATATGATAAATAAATATCATATATTAAACTTTTTTCATTATACAAACCTTACATGTGGCTAGTGTGTGCCTATTATTTTACCCTAGCTATCTGTATAGTATTTCAAAGAAAACAGTCCATATCTGTTAATTGCCCTCCCTTATCCCCGTCATCAATTTGTTCTGCCGATCACCGACATGGGGGGGTGGGGGGGGGGGGGCTTATCCCCCTGACCAAATAACTCATAAGGTAGTAGTCGGTGATCAGCAGAACAAATTAATGACGGGGATTAGGGAGGGCAATTGACAGATATAAACTGTTTTCTTTGAAATACTATACACAGATAGCTAGGGTAAAGTACTAGTAATACGCACAAACTAGCCACAGGTAAGGCTTGTATAATGAAAACAAGTTTAATACATGATATTTATTGATCATATTCATAACTAATAAACGAATATTGCTCGCGATGCCCTGTGCGCGGGCAAGCAGACTACACAGCTAGCTTGTAGTTGCTCCGACCGACCTCCATGTTCGGCCGAGTACATGTAAATCTTGCTGCGGATCCGTAGCCCTACCACCCTTTGCTGGTTGTGCCAGCAAAGGGAGTGGTAGGGCTACGGATCAGCAGCAAATGTAAATCAAGCCCAACCATAGAGTGAGAGCTCCGTAATTAGTACGCTCAGGCTAACCCTGCAGTTTTCACGCATACTAATAGCCACAGGCTCTTGAGTCAATGCAGGCGAACCGCTAGCCGTCACTGTATCAGTGACGGCTAGCGGTTCGCCTGCATTGACTCAAGAGCCTGTGCTAATAGCGTCGTCACTTTTATGATTTGATTTGCTCATTTATTTCTTTTAGCACTCTTGTTAGTCACACTGGGTCCAGAATGCGAAATTACTGACAAGAGCTTCGGCCTCAGCGAACTTTATGTCCACTTGTTGTGGATGTAACGGCCTGTCAGTATATTAACAGCCTAGGACTGTGTGTTTAGTTTGATACCCCGGGGTTTGATAGTACTGTTACCGGCATTAAGGCCTGTTAAACCGGCCTCCCACCACAGCTAGCGCCGCGAACTTGCGGCGCGCGATTTCTCCACCGAAAACAGTCGATTTGGAATCCAGAACTTGCTTTGGTCTGCGTTTTCGAGCACACTGACCTCGTCTAGGTACATGATATGCTAAGCTGCTCTTGTAAACTCACGCAAAGCCCACTTTTCCCCCTATATGCGAGGGAAGCGTTCGTATCACCGCCATTTTGGATCTACTTCCCGAAAAGCATGCTGGTATACTATGACAATCCTCGGCCATCGCCAAATTTTGATTTTTTTCTTTTTGAAAATTTTTGCTTGTGACACGACGGCCGAGGATTGTCATTAGACTGCATGTAACTCTATGGGAACCGAAAAGGATGCTGGTCTACTATGACAACTGTCGGCCATAGTTGAAATACATTTCATTTCGTTTTCATTTTACTTTGAATTTAATTTTCTTTTTACTTTGAATTTACTTTTATTTTCATTTTACTTTGAATTTTTATTTTCAATTTTACTTTAATTTTTTTTATTTAACATTTAATTTCTTTATTTCACGTGAAATGTTTTTCATTTTAATTTAACTTTATCATATTTTCATTTCAATTATGATTTTATTTTTTTTGTTTCTTAAAAAATGTTTCAAATGAAATGTTCCTGCTTTTTTAATCAAAATAAAATCATAAAACAAACAATTTTTGTTTTCAATGTCTAATGTTTGATTTTTTCCTTTTCAAGAAACAAAAAATTATTTTTTTCAAATTTATTTTGACTTATTTGCGATAGTTTTTCGTTTTTGTTTCGATATCACTTATTACGCACGAATTCGTTTGTTAAAAAATCGCTTTTTAAATAATATTTGACATAAAAACAAAATACAATAATAATTTAGACGTATTTTTATCAGTGACAACTCCAGGCCACCATACACCTGTACGCTTCATATCAGTTGATTTTCTCTCACAATGATAAGGAAAGTACTTCATTTGGCCTCAATTTTATTGACATTAGGGGACAAAATATGTCTTCCTGACTCCGATATGTCCGTATCCATTACTTTACACGAAAATTCAAAGCGGACACTGTCGCTGCTGAACTACATGTACTTTGAAGATTACGTAATGGCATTCGCGCATACATGCATACCTAACAGTATACGTTATTATTTCTGTGTTATCTATGCATACATGCATAAATTAAGTGTCTAGGAATTTACTCCCATCCTCTTGCCACGGACCCTGAGAGTTTCAGCCCTTTCCGTCTACTACCTTATGAGCCGCTATCGAGTTATTTGGTCAGGGCGATAAGCCCCCGCGTCAGTGATCGGCAGAACAAATTAATGAAGGGGGATTAGGGTGGGCAATTAACAGATATAGACTGTTTTCTTTGAACACTATACACAGATAGCTACTAAGCTAGGGTAAAGTAATAGGCACACAACAGGAACAGGTAAGGCTTGTATAATGACAAAAAAGTTTAATAAAAGACATTTATTGATCATATCATAACTCCTACACTAATAATTCTTGCCAGGCCCTGTGATGACAGCAGCATACTCATCAAAGTGACCACTCATCAGCACAGGCTCGTCCATGTCACCATGCTTTGCCAAGTGCATAGACATCTGCATGCCAAGTATTTTGCAACCATGCTGGAGTAATTTGCACCACTGATGGTAAATGCCCAGTGAAATGTGTAAAACTGGTAATGCAACCTAATGAAACAAAAATATTGTCAAAGGCTTGGAGTCTTATTTTCCTGGAATAAAAATGGAAAGGTTATTATTGTGAAATGTTTCATGTTTACTAACCCTGGACAGTGGGATGTTAAAAAAGGCTTCCTGACACAGTTGTTGTCTTCCTGGCCTCTCTTGCTACCGAACTGTTTTCAACAAATCTGGCATAATTTGCCAGTATTCTGCTGAGGGTCCTTTAGCAATGGGTGGTCTGTCATCTGGGGCCATATGAGCTGTTTCCCTTGTAATCAGGCACCAGAGACAGAAGTACTTGCCTGCAAATACAATCAAGATCAGTGATTTCCATGATGTGAAATTGTTGTTGAATAAAAATTAACTCAAAAGAAATAGACAATAGCTAACAATAAGCACATACCACAGGCTCCTGATAGCCCATATATCTTCAGAAGATACTCATAATCTCCACTGAGCCACACAATTAGTTGTTTATCCCTGAAAAAATCAAAGGAGCGGATAAATTCCAAGCAGGTAACCACTGCGACTGATGGTAACAGAACATTTAAAGGGACAGTAGTTGCAACTTGTGATTATTTTGAATGCTTTGTGCATTTACTTCTGAATCAGTGTCATGTTCATCCCACTCAAACTTGGAAAATTCCAGTGTTCAACTCATGAATACAGTCTGTATATGTATAATGAATACTTGTATTGTTGACATATAAATTTTAATCTGCACCTAAACTGAAATGTCAACAATAACAATACATGTACACTACTCAAACAAACAGTAACACACATTCACAAGATGAACACCTGTCATTTTAACATGTTTTAGGGAATACAAATATCTACATAAATACATAAAAACAGCACTGGAAAAATCAGAAGTTACAGCTTATGTCCAATTAAAGGCCCACTGTCTGTATCTTTTGGCTATTATTTCACTACCTTTGTTCTGTGTATTCACTGAGATTCTTATTCAACTCCATAGATATGGTGGCATACCGTGTATTCAGCTCCTTAACGCAGACAATATATGTACATTTATCATTGTTATTGTCAAAAATGTCATTCAAGTCAGGATGTAATTTTTTTTTCAACAATAACAAATGCAAGTATACATACATGTATATAGTGGTGCGGCATGGCAACCCATTGTGCATTTTGTGATAAAAGCACCAAACTTGGCTCAAATGTGTCTTAATATGTGCTGAACAAATTCAGATACCGAGCCACTGAAAATCTACCGAAGCGTTGCCATGGCAACCATTTTTTCAAAATGGCTGCCAGACAGGTATTTCTCACCTAGTAAATGTCAACTGCAGAAGTTTTTGGGTAGCTTTAGGTTGGATATTTTCAATGAGAAACTGTGAAAAGAGTATTTGAAAATTCTTTTTAATTTTCTTCACCACCTGACTTGTTAAACGGGGAAATACAGACAAAAAACACATTCTTATGCATAAAATGCAGGGTATTATATCCTATAAAGGATGACGCTATGTCAGCAGTCAAGATATGTTAGGCCGTGGGCTAGAAGGGTCTACTTGCACCCCAGAATAACAAACCTGTCTTTGTAGAAGCCTTGGGATCCCTAGAATACGAAATAGAATTTTGACAGAAAAAAATAGGGATGCAATAACTGTTATGGTCGACTTTTGAACGGTACCGCAAAATAACCATTTTACTCCCCACGTGCATTTTTCTTGTGGTACTTGTAAGTCATCTGCTAAGTTTTTTTAATATTACCTGACTTGTCGGATACCATTAGAATGGAAATTTATTCCTCTTTAAAATGACATATGTAGTATGCAATATCTTCGATAGATTTTTTATGAAATGGGACAAAAACTTACCCAATACCCAAAAAAATCTGAAATTCTACCAGTTTTTACCTTGGCATAACACAAAAGGCAATGCTTTTTATGACATCTGTTTATTCGCTACAGGGACATGTCAAATTATGAAATAGACTTTTGATAGGAAAAGTATAGGGATGCTATTGGTCTACCGGTCATACTTTGAAGGGTACCGCAAAATTACAGTATTGCCAACTCGCATGCATTTTCGTTAAACCTGTCTTTTTGTAAGTCATCTGCTGAGCTTATTTTTTTACATAACCTAGCTTGTGGGCTAACATTGGTAAGGGATTTTATTCTTCTTTTAGATGACATATTTTAATATGCAATATTTTCCATAGCTTTTATAAAATATGACAAACTTACCCTATACCCAAAACTTTATATTGCAAATCACTGTCACTGCTTATCTCAAATTCTACCAATTTTTACCTAAACATATTAAAAGGGCAATTCTCTGTGTGCAATCTGTTTTATTTGCTACGGAGACATATGAAAATATGAAAGAGACTTTTAACAGAAAAAATATTGGAAAAGGGAACTGTAAAGTCAAAGTATTGCAAATCGCACCTTGTTAAACGTCAAATTCTACCATTTTTTAACCTAGACATATAATAAAGGGTAATGCCTTGTATGAAGTCTGTTTTGTTTGCTATAAGGACCTGTCACAAATACGAAATAGACTTTTGGGCAATGCCTTGTGTGAAATCTGTTTTATTTGCTAGAAGGCCATGTCACAAATATGAAATAGACTTTTAACTGAAAAAATATTGGGACGCAACAGCTGTCACAGTCATGTGTTGAAGGGTACCGCAAAATTACGATTTGAGCTGAGACCAACGAAATTTTTATTAACCATGTCCTTGTTTAAGTCATATGCCGAGCCTAACTTATACATAGCCTGGTTGTGGGGTATCATTAGCAAAGCGATTTATTTTTCTTTAGGTGAACTTTTGTAATATACAAATATCCTTTACAGTTTTCATGAAATAGGACCAAGACTTACCTAATACCCCAAAGATTACATTTCAAATTACGGCTTATCTAACGTTTTAGGATTTGCTTTTGCTCCACACAATACAGAAGGCAATATAATGCTTATATGAAATTCGTTTTGTTTGTAACAGACGTATGTCAAAATATGAAGTGAACTTAATATAATTTAGTCGCCACTGGGATCATATTTCTAGGGGTACACAGATACGGCAAATTTCCTGAAACATATAAATTTTTATCAAACACGTTTTTATGAAAGAATTCAGCCAAAATCATAGTCACGGATGATCTCAAAATATTATCAGCATCGTATATTAAATTATTTTGTTTCAAGTTTGTTTTGTAAACTGTATCAATGAGCACAGCTAATTCAACAGTTTAGCTGATCCAATAATCGTTTCTAAACATTATACATTACATCAAAATTACCTGGGCGTTCCTGAAGAAAAACTTGTATAGATATATCAGAAAGCTGGACTTTCTTCATTAACAAAATATTATGGAATAGATATACCTGATATTTAGCTGCTCTAATTATCGTTTCCAAACTTCATAAATTAGCATAAGTGTCTAAAGATATGTCATATAGCTTGGCTTTCTTCAATAACAAAAATAGGGATATGTCCAATATTTAGCTGCTCTAGTGATAATTTCTAAACTTCATAAATAAGCAGAAATTTAGCTAGCCATTCTTAGGTACTTTATTCCTGGATATATCCGATATTGGTCGATTTCATTATCGTTTCTAAACTTTGTAAATTGGCTCAAGTTTAGCTGGCATTCTTCAGTAAATATTTTCAGGATATATCCCATATTGAACCGATCTAATTATCGTTTCTAATCTTTACGAATTAAATCAAATGATGTTCAATAGTTTAAAAGCATGTATCTGATACTTGATCGACCTCATTATTGCTTATACACTCAGTATACTTTTAAAGTAGTTCAGATTTAGCTGGGCTGACATGTTCAAAACGTTCAAAGTTTGGTAATAGCTTTCTGTAATTGTATGTCACTGAATGTGCAAATGATTTATTGTGAATACAAAACTGCGTAAATTCTCTGAGATTTATGTTTCAATCTGGACTACAGTGTCACTGTTTGTAAAGGAAGGTTCCCATTTGATCAGATAATTGGCCAGCCAACACTACCTTGCTTAGGTCTTGGGTGTATGTGTCAAGTGGATAACAAGAAAATGATTGGCAAATATTTAGGATTGTTGTTTAGACTTGTTGTCTTAGCCTATGTAAACACCATGGAAAGGAATAAAATACTCGCAAGCTGACTAGCTATGCAAAAGCAAGCAGAGATCCGGGGAGTGCCAAGCCCGGACGTGACGGACAAAAGTGCAGGATTGTGTTTTTAGCTTTACTTTCCCTACCTTCCATGTTTGTTAAAACAAAAGAAAGTGGAGTAATACAATCTAATTTATGGTACCATGTTTTTGCATTTCAACAACAAGTTATGTACGACCAAGAAATTAGTACCAAAATATACGATGTTCAAAATACTATAGGCATGAATCCATATATATATTTATGCAATAGACCATCGACATTGAAATAACTCTAAAACCAATATCTAAATCATGAAAAGATATCAAATTACAGAAGATAAGTTTCATGTGAAATGAATTATGAAAAGTTATGTATAAAATATAGTACATATAGCCGAAAAATAATATAAAAATATGATCGTGTTCTCCACGTGGTCAAATTTTAAACGGCCGCACTTATGTACTAATTGTAGTTACATGATAAATCTCTAACATTGACAATTATGGGATTATATAAGAGATTTCCCCCAAAATGTTATTGTTTTTAAGTTAAAACTAGAAGGGTTGTTATACAGTAAATATTATTGTACTTTTTTGTATGTAGGCCTACGCGTGAATGTAGATGAACAAGAGTGAGAGATAGGGTTAAATTCCCCGCACAATTTTCCATGTCAGGCCTTGTGATTTAACACCCTGCAAAACTTGTCAATGGCTGACTTATAACAATAGAAAAGATTATTAGTCTATGTCAAAATATTGCACATATTCAACATTTCTACTCAAGAACACTCAATCCATTGGAAGAACATGGAACAGGCTGTTTTTTACACTCGGACGCATCATACCCTCCCAACCACAGCCATGGGCCAATCTAGGCCTATTTGCAAAACCTGGTGAGTGTCGCACGCACCAGCTACAACTCTAAAAATGCTTAAAACTGGTGCACCAACGATTAAAAATAAGAATAAAATAATAAACTCTTAACAATACCTTCTGATAGTCTAACTACACAGAACAGCTGACAGCTGATCATCGTATAAAACATTCAATTTGACAATTTTGAATCTTCCACTTTTGCCTTGTTTCAACCATATTGTCAATAATTTTATTAAGAGAACCCGTTTTTCTAGTAAAATGACATTATAAAACAATAAAAATGCAAATAGTAATCTTAATGTGCATTTATGATGGTAATACATCCACTATTCACCACAGAAGCATCCCTAAAAGCAGCAACTATGGGATTTTACAGTAATTGATGGTCGTCATATTGAAAATGGCCGCCACACCAGAACGAGGCTCTACCTGTAAGGGATCGGTATTCAAATTGATTTTTAAACAATAAATATGCAAATGGTAATCTTAAAAGGCATTTATGATGGAAATACGTCCTCTATTCACCACAGAATCATCTGTAGAGCAGCAACTATGGGATTTTATAGTGACTGATGGTCGCCATATTTAAAAATGGCCGCCACACCAGAACGAGGCTCAACCTGTGGTGGCTCGGTATCCAAATTGATTTATATTATGATAATCTACATTCGTACCAAATTTCATGCTTTTATCACAAAAGCACAATTGTTATGAAATTTTGGTTATGCCGCATCACTAATATAGGCTATGTTTACAAACAAGATACTGAGTACTTTAGCATTCCACATGGAGTTAGAACAAGAAACCGGGTTATCACAGGGTAAAAAATATTGAAAATTACCGAAAGATACTGTGTCCCTTTAATGATGAAGTTTTTTTTAATTTTATTACAGCAATAATATTATTTATACATGTATGAGGAGACCTAATGTTATTTCTCCACTTACAAATAGTGTACAGTGTGAGTGAATCACTAACTTACTTCCATTTGTACTTATCCAGGAATCCACTTCACCAGCATTGGCTGCCATAGCTGTACGCAGGTTTTTGTCACAGTCATGAGCTAGGAACACGTTCCATACTATGGTGTTTTCTCGACTGTTTGGCTTTTCCACATTCATAACCTGAAAAATGGATTTAATACTTCCTCCACCATGATCTCTACCAACCTTTATCCATATCTGTTTTTGGGAATTGTGTCATTTGTGACAAATTGTGATGCACTATTATAAAATGAAAAAAATACTTGTTGGGCACATTTACCTGAAAGTAAAAGGTAACTGTTGGAAAAGACATGCATATATAGCATTGAGTATCAAATAAGTTCCATGTGTCATTCAGAACTGTACACTGGACATCCCTACAGTTATCTAAGTTTTTTCCATTTTATTTTCTCATGGGATGCAAAGCAAAAGTTGACGTGGCAGGTCTGAATCATTTTTCTTTGCCTTACCTTCTTTATTTCCTGAGTATTGACCAAGTGATGTTGAAATCTGTTTTCAGAGCGAGCCCAGCTCCAGGAGGTGTTGTTGGGGTTAACCTAGTAAATCAGCTATTGACTGTCCCTCTGTTTTTTCCAGCCTCTTTAGCTCATGAGTGGCTTGAAACGCTGCAGAATCTGTGTCACCACTCACACATTGCCTCATGTTAGTCATCAGCCGGCTCCTGCTTACTAAGTGGACTGGCCTCATTCTTTACTGGTTTTCCGTGGTAGTACAACACCGGTCTTGTACAAAGGCTGTATTTGAACAAAGCAATAAAAGATACCATACAAGTACATTGATCTAACTTTGTTTTAAAAATATATTGCCAGTTTGCCAACATATATGCATAGATTTTGAAATTTAAAAAAAATATTATCACAGCCCCTGTCATATACTGTAAACTGCATCAGTGTTGTACATCTGTGTCACAGATAATACCCATTCATTTACAAACACACGCAAACACTCCCTAAACATCAAAACAATTGAGTGTAAACGTACTTTACTCACCTGCCCTCCAGTCTTTAGTTTGACAGTGTGTTATTTGTCATGCCCAGCTTTTCTTTTACCAGTTTAGTTGTTAGCAGCTCAAAACTTTTCAGATGCTCTGAATTTCTTCATCTGTGTTAATAATGTATCTGCAGCCTCATCTGTGCAGGGTTGTAATGTGACATCACTTTGTTGTGCAGCAACATTGGGAGTTGAAACTTGGCAATAATCATGGTCATGATACATTGGTAAGGAATATTTACACTGATTCACATGATCTGCAAGGTCTGCGAGGGGCATAATGTGTTGCAACCATAAATTACATAATCACATGATACAGTCAATGACGAAAACACATTTGAAAACGCAAGTGGGACAGAAGCAATTGATGATGATCAAATGGGTACACGACAGACAGGACAAAATTTGGTTACAGACTGAACAAACCACTTACACAAACAATCACAACAAAATGTATGTGGCCCCTCAATCACAACACCTGCACACATGAATCAGCAACATCCTTACATATTGGGCACTCAAATTCTTGAGATATACCAGAGGTGAATCTTTCTACATTCAGTTCTAATGTACAGCGATATTTCCTGCCGGCCTTGGACTTTGTATATTAACAAAGAACTTCAGGTTGAGTGAGTCTTGTTGTGAATCTTCAAGTTTTCTACTGGTAGCCTCGCTAGGCATCTGACTTAGACTAGTAACACGTTCACCACTGCACCCATCTCTTGTGGTTTTTTTTTTCTTCCTGCCGCCCTTGGAAAGGGAAATACACACTGCACAGGTTCGTCCTCGCTGATGTTTTGACCAGTTATAAACCTCCGTACTTGGTGTGTATGGTCTGTTGGCATTTTTTGCTTTGTTGTGGTAAACAATCAGCCGTTTACAGTCTCGACAAAGATATTTTGGGTGAACAATGTCGCTATCATCGCATATGTTTTGCTGGAAACACTCGGAGATTTCCGATGCTAGTGCAAATTTGTCATACTTGGTTACTTTGTCGACCTTTCGTGCACAAATTCGACACCGGTTTTCCAGCAAATACATGTGAAAATCAAAATTGAGACTCATGTTCGGGCTCCTACTGTAAGCAGACGATCCGAAAATCTCGAAAATCAAATTTGGCGCACAAAATGCCCGCAGACGCCGTGATATGGAGACGGAGGTTCCAAAACAAAAACATTGCATACATCACAAACACGATTGGAACTATTTTGGGAAAATTGGATGAGAGTAATTATTAGGAAAATGTAACGAAATCGAAATTTTTACAGCTGAAATTTTACAAAATGATAGAAAAGTGTAAAGTTTGAAATATTGTTCTCATCGAACAAAACAATGAAAACACAATGATTATTGCATACCTCTTTCATCGGATTCATTTTTATGAAAAAATGTTGATTTTTGTGTAAATGTACTGAAGAAACGAGACAAAATGCTAAAAATTTCTCTTATTGACGACTTTTGAGTCAGGGCACTTTTGAAATGTCCCTGCCATTATCGTGAATTTAAGGCTTCATAAACATTTAATTTAGTCAGGGCACATATAAATGACCCTGACTGCTTGACTGTAAATCAATCAAATACTTCATTTGGTCGAGGCAAAGTGACAAACTGAGAATTAGTTTGTATTACAGTAATGAAGACACGTATGAAGACACTATGACAAGCTCACACATTTTCATTCAATATAAATATTGTTCCTATGTTTGAACAATATTGCATTAGACACTATCATGCCCTGATACTTACTCATAACATTTCAACAGCATTGTAAATTTTGAATAAAATTTTAAAGGTGGTGAGCAAATCAGTGTAATATTAGACAAATTTCTAAAATTCTTGAGAAATTGTGCCTATCCAATTATCCCAAATTAGTTCCAATCATGTTCACACAAAAAGGCATTTCCCGAGGTAGCACACCATTTCCGAGCATTCACACAGCACAACATACGGTTTAAATGATAGCGATTGCGGAAAAACCGATATGCGATTCAGAAAAATTGGTTATTATTTATAAATCGACACTCAAAAAGTACATTACGTTTCAAAATATCTCCTCTTTGGTCAAATACGCCATTGAAATACGCGTCCTACCACGAAGTCACTCGTAGCTCGAGTTTAAGCGAGGAACCATGAGCGCTAGATGGCATGGATATCCGTCGAAGGTACTAAACAAGTCCTAGTAGACGACGATTTCCACTATTTGTTGTCGATATCAAAAATTCTGCGATCGAAAAAACGACTGGCATCGCAACAGAAAAATCTGTCGATCGACCTCTCACCAAAATAACGCTCTACGCGAGATCTCGTCAAACACTTGTTCGTTATTTCTTTACTCCTTCTAAATCGTTACGGGCGTCTATGGGCAAACACATGTGAGCCCTCTGAGCATTCCTGACCATAAATTCTTTGTCATAAATGTTGTAGAATATTCTCGTAAAATCACTGTTTCTGCCTATTTTATGACTGCTTACCGTTCAAAACGAGAACGCAAAACAGTAAAATTAACCTCTATGGCGTCATTCATGATTGTTTACAAAGTATCGTATTTTGGTGATGAGACCAAGGACACACTTATTATTTCAGATGATAATGGCGCCAATTGAAAAGAGAAAAAGAGCTACATTTTATCCAGCGAACTGAACAAGCAACAGTTGATTCAGTTAACTCAGTGTACAATAAACCATAGCAACATTAGAAATAATTGCATAGAGTTGTGTAAGTAAAGGTACACTTCACATTAGTAAACCATGAATACATAGCACGTGTGCTGGGAATCACCCGGTAAATATTAAAGATTGTATCAGCATCTCCGTGTATTCGAAAAACTGAACTTTCCCCGAAAATTCCATGATGGGACAGCTGCACCCTCTGCCATTCCTCCCGTGCAGGGTACGGCTATGATATGTATCGAGAACAATTAAGATTGAATTGGATAGAATTGATTCCCTACAACCGGGCTACCGTCTACGGTATGTCGGATGTACTGGGTCAGCCTTGCTCTGATGATGCTCTGGTCATAAACAGAACATATAAACGGCCCTTTTCGGGACCACTATATCCTCCTTAAAGAGATGACCCGTTGAGCAATATCTTACCTCTGACAGTTACAGAGAAAGCAAAGTTTGTTCATATGACTCCTACATGCGGACCAGTCGAAAAATCCTCGCAAGACGGAATAAATGTGCATTCGTCGCAAATGTGGTTTGTATTCACAATGACTTATGTAATTTATGTCTTGTTGTTTTAATTAATAACCGTACTACTATCGATGACAGCTGGGTGCGTTTACCTTGTGTGAGACAAAGTACGTGACCCTCCCCGTCTTTCAAGCGATGCGGGTAATTCATATTCTATTGATATTTGAAGTAGTCTAAAGAAAGCAAAAATCGTACATTTATAAAGTCCTCAAAGGCGAAAAATTACGTACATAAGGAAAAGTCTTGTTTCGACGGAGGATTTAACGGAATGTACTGAAATTGCCATCCCCACAAACTCTGATGAAATCAAGTGCCCTTTTGTTGTATTTACCTTACTTCGTGATTATCGCATCGTCGTCCCATTATTACGGTATGATTGATTTCTATATTCAAACTTAAAACATTTCGTCAATCAAACAGGCAGGGAGGGATAATTGTCGATTTTTCATCTCAGTTTCTGAAATGCATTGACGGCTTTAACGGTTTGCCTCCCTTTAGGGTGCATGATAATCATAAATTCCTATACATCTTTGCTCTCCTTAATTTTGTTGAACTTCTAAAGAAACAATGATATATATATTATATATATATATATATATATAATATGATTTATTTTACATTTTACATATATTGATATTTTAAATAGTCATTCTATGTTTTAATGAAATTGTTGACATGTCAGTTGTAAGATAGGAATTTCAAAGTGTCAATCTTTGAATGAGCTGTGAATGTATTTCACACTTTCTATGCTTAACAGATGTCCTGAACTGTTGTAAAGAAATGGATGTCAATCATTAGTAATATCAAAGAGAAAAAACAGTGAGTCAAAAACTTTGATGTGTGTTTAAGATTGCCAACCATCCATTAAATCTCCTGAGGAGCCACAGAGAGCTTTTTTAGCCAAATCTGATGTGTACAGTGTCTAAGAGGACCTTTTCTTGTAACATTGAAACCATAAAAGCACAGCTAATAATGACCAAAACTGCCTTTTTTAACTATTATTTTTGTCATAAAAAGCATCTTTCTACAGAAAACCTGAGACACAAAGGAAAATAATTGCATCAATGAAAAGGAAAGATATCTTGTCGTTTTTCCATCTCTAAAATAAGTCACTGTATCAAATATATATTGTGAAATATTTGTGCATGTTGCTTTCTCATACTGAATTCTCATCGAGAGAACAGAAAAGTATCAGGAATAATTACAACTTCGCCGATGCTAACTCGCCATGTATGCAACCCCAAAATTTCGGGGTTAGTTAATATGCTAAGCCGGTCGGAAGGTGTGAATCACGTACACATCGATAATACCAAAATCAAACGACTCGAACAGCATTTGCATGCAAGGCAGTGTGTGGAAACCGCGACTATTTCTCCTGTAAAGTTTGATTGAATATTATTTTCGTCACAGTCCCTCTACAAGGGACTATGGTTTCGTGGTATTTTCGAATTCTGACACCACATGGCAATTGCGATGCGACATCGGTACAAAAGAACTGAAAAGACGCTTCATTGTACCAACACCTAGCACAAAAGCTGAAAATGGTCGAACGACGTAAGCACGGTCACTCCACAAAAGCGAGTGGAATGACCGTGGACGAGACAGACTTCGCTTGACTTCTCTCATATAGCTTGTAGACTTGACTGCTACTAAAGTTCATATTTTACAAGTATAACTCCTACTTTCTTTCGGTCCGTACTTGGGCGACATAGCGGCAGCTGTGTACCTTACCTCACCAACCTCACAAGAAAAACAGAGACATTGTCTATGTATTCGACTCGAGTGCATTGCATCCTGATGTAGCCTCGCCAGTCACAATCTGCATCATCAAACGTTTCGGACTTCCGTCAGAAGAAAATCGTAATGAAAATTTGTACCATTCTTGAGGTTGCTAATTCAGCAAACAACACAGGCGATAATTGTGATTGTCTCACAGTCTTCAAACACTCCCAGCAGAACATTTACATCAAGCAGTGGAGAACGAATTCAATTTTTAAATACCTCAAGTGTAGGTAAAGCTACATCCGAATCAAAAAATATAAAAATACAAAATTGAGAGTCTCTTGATGACGCCGATTTTTTATGCCGGTGATAATGAGGGGGCGCGGGCCTCGAACGGAATGATGTTAAGTTTCAGTCGTAGATAAAGGTTTTCGGTTCGGACTTTGATTTACTTGAATTTGTGGTGATTCGGACTCAGTATTTGCTGCATCAAAGGGTGTAAAGTGTAAGATGAACGCTCATGACTACGGTATTTACGAGCTGGTCATTAAACCACGGTGACTTCACCATAATTTTGAATCCTATCTGCGGACGGCAGTGGATCACGTGGTCCATGCTGCTTATCTCTCGCCAAATGCCTTGGCGAAAGGTTAGATCACGTTTTGTCTAAACAATGCATCAAAACATTGCAAAATTTGTTGAAACGACATTTGATTGACATTCATGATGGATTCATGGAGCGTGAAAAGGTGTCGAAATTATTCCCCGTGTAGTGATTCGCATGTTTTTATAGAACTCGCTTTTCGTTGTTAGCCTTTTCTATTCAAATTAGATAAACATAATTATGCCAGCATAAGCCGCATAAACGCTAGAAGCGAGGACTGCGTTCCTTTTTGAACAGAGCTTACAAACTGCAATTTACCGGTGGTACACATTATGTTTGAAAAGTCCCCCTAAGCTAAAAACACAGTGAGAGTGACAGTCACTGAAGGAAGACAATTTTCACGAAAACAAGGATATCTCTCACTGCGAGTTGTCGTTGAAAGGCAACCAACGCCAATATCGTAATCCCCATCCTATGTTACTGCAGACATGCCTTCAAAATGACTCAGCTGAAACAGTTTTGTGGCCATCGCTGATTTTTTTAAAGGGATATATATATATGATATATATTATATATATATATTATATATATATATATATATATATATATATAATATATATATATATATTATATATTCCACATAAATGTTGGTAGTTTAGTCCTGTTTGTGTAGCGTACCTCCGTCGATTTTAAATTTCACTGAACGAACGCGGCGAACAATGATTGCTTCCTTTCTCCCTGTTTCTCTTCGTCTCTTTGTCCATCTACATGTATCTTCTCTGTCTTATCTTCATACACAGTCGCTGTCACAAAGAGAATCTATCTATCCACCCACATGATCTATCTATCTAGCTATTTGTCTGTCTGTTTTTTTATTTATGCTAATGGAAAATACTGGTCGAAAAGTTTTATAGCTTGTTCCTTTGTGAAAAACACTTCGAATGACAATCACTAGAAGATACTGGATTGCGAAATGAATTGCCCGGTCAACTTCCGTTGTCGGACAAAGACAGAAGACGATTTCGTTTGTGTGAAACAGAGGACAAGGCGACATTTCACTTTTATATGATATCCGATATTACGGCTACCAGTCTAGACTATACAATATCGAAATTAGATTGGCTTAGCCAGATCTATAAAGGGCTGAAATCTCCGATATATATCGGATATTTACTTGCGATTTGACTGAATCTAGTATCGTCTAGTATCGAAGCTAGAGTCAGTCCTTGGAAGTCGGGTTTGACCAGAACTGTAAGGTGGTGAAATCTCCGATATATATCGGATATTTACTTGCGATTTGACTGAATCTAGTATCGTCTAGTATCGAAGCTAGAGTCAGTCCTTGGATGTCGGGTTTGGCCAGAACTGTGAGGTGGTGAAATCTCCGATATATATCGGATATTTACGCGCGATTTGACTGAATCTAGTATCGTCTAGTATCGATATTAGAGTCCCGAAATCGCCGATAAATATCGTGTAAATATCGGAGATTTCACAGATCCGGCGTGCTGAGACACAAGGCAAGTAGTTCTAGTATCGTCTAGTATCGATATTAGAGTCCCCAAATCGCCGATAAATATCGGGTAGATATCGGAGATTTCACAGATCCGGCGTGCCGAGGCATAGGGCAAGTAATTCTAGTATCTTCTAGTATCGATATTAGAGTCCCCAAATCGCCGAAAAAATATCGGGTATCCTAAATATCGTCGATTTCACAGACGCGGCTTCCCATGGAACAACCGCAGTTCATTCTAGTATCGTCTAGTATCGATACTTGTCCCGAAATCGTCAAACTTCGATACTAGATAGTAAATATCCGATATTTAAAAATTGTGCAAAGTTGCGCCTTCATGGTGAAACACTGCCGCTCTAAAGATACCCAACGTTTTATTCAGATCAGAAGGCATCCATGACCCACTGGGTAATCTCCGCTCCTGCTAAACAATAGCATCCGTTGGCGTGTACACGTGATAAAAATAATCGATCTCTATTTCTAAGTTTCTCGAAAGAAGTTCAGCATTGTTATAAAGTGAAACTTTGATCATGACACACTACAATAATATCAAGAGATCGTTCGGAAAACGGGTAATGATTGGATGAGGTCATCATAGCCTGGTAGTGCCAGGAAATGCGAAATGAATTGATCTTGTAGGTCTTGTATGGTGGCGCTGTTGATCGCAGCCTTTCTCCACTCTCTAAGTTTTTAACGTTTTACCGCTTTTTACCAGTGAATTTCCGCGAAGTTTTTATACCTTCTGGTTTTTTAACATTTGCTGCCTTGGATTCGTCACAAAATCTCGAACTCTACCATGCTTGGAAGCAGTATTCGTTCAATTATCAATGTACGGCAGTGCCTGGGTGCAAGCAGAAGTTCTTTCAATATGGCGACGAAGATGTCCCTTTGTTCAGCTTTGCTACCAAGTTATTTTTCGACCACGTGGACGCAAGGCGGGATGCAAGCATCCAAAGCCAAGGTATGGGATCCAAACGATTATAACTAATCACCGTGCTCCACAGATTAGACACAAATATTCACGTACAAGAGTACTTCGTCTGATTCCGGTCTCTTCACAAAATAATGCACTCAACGAGCATGCAATTGAAACCTTACTCACCACTCGCTCTGATACACAAACACCTGGATACAAGCGAACCTCCACACTTGTCAAAATTCCAAGAACGTCTTCCTGCTTCAACAAACTCAATCTGAACGCTGCTCTGTGGAACGCCCGTTCTCTGAACGGCAAAATCGGTGCTATCGCATCTACTTTGCTCGAAGGAAATTGGACATCATGATTATCACCGAGACCTGGCTAAAGAATCAATTTGATCCTGTCATTGCTGAACTTAATTCTGCAATTAGCGGGTATAACTTTTACCATCAATCCCGCTCTCAGCGAAGAGGAGGAGGGGTAGCTGTCTTGGCTCGTTCTAACCTACGACTTGTGGAAAAAAGATCAAAGATGTTCCAGTCCTTCGAATCGTTAGACGTGACATTTAAATCTGCAAGTCAGTTTCTACGTATTATCGCTGTTTACCGTCCTCCAAAATCAACGAAGAATAAGGCGACAGTAAGTGGCTTTATCTCCGAGTTTTCCACTCTTTTGGAAACAGCCGTACCTTCCTCGGGCCATCTCTTAATTGCTGGAGATTTTAATTTTCCATTTGAGAACACAGATTCTTCCGACACAAGTAAGCTAATCGACCTTCTTCATTCAGTCGGCCTACAACAGCATGTCAAGATATCAACACACAGCAAAGGCCACACATTGGATTTACTTATAACGCGATCATCAGAGCAATTGCTTCACTCCATCAAATCTGACAACTCGCTTAACTCTGATCACAGCTTATTATATTTTGGGCTGAATGTTCAACGATCACCCAACACCAAGGTAAAAATCTCACAACGTCACTTTCGTACGATGAACATTGACAGATTGATTGATATTATTTCATCCAAAATGATCGGTCATCCACGCAATACCAACCCAGAGGATTTGTATGTTTATTTCCATGATGTTGTTACCGATGCTCTCGATACAGTCGCCCTGTCAAAAAGCAAATCAGTCTTAAATAAAGTGCGTGCACCATGGTTCTCTGAGGATCTACTGACTCTGAGAAGAGAGGTTCGTCGACTGGAAATAAATTGGCGCAAATCACAGTTAGAAATCGATCGTCAAATGTTCGTTTTAAAGCGCGTGGAATATTCACGCCGCTGTGATGCAGTAAAATCAGCCTATCATCGGACTAGAATTGAAGACGCAGATAACAAGAAATTGTTTGCCATTGTTGCAGAGCTATCGGATTCGAAAACAGCTTCATCCAACGCCATGCCAAACAACATCCCAATGAAAGAGATTCCATCAGCATTCATGAATTATTTTGAAAACAAGGTGTCGCAACTTCGTGACAGGATTGGTCTACAACCGCACAGCTGTGAGATTAATGATGTAATGCCGACCCATACTTTAGCTGAATTTGACCCGGTGTCACCTGGGGATATAATTGCGTTAGTGAAACAGTCATCACCGAAATCTTGTGAACTCGACATTCTACCACATGGAGTGTTGAAGAAATGTGTACACATCTTGGCACCTTTCCTTGCGGATCTATTCAACATTCGTTCACAACTGGCATCGTTCCGAGTCATTTTACGTCAGCGATCATTCGTCCATTAATAAAGAAAGTAGATCTTGATCAGAACATTCTGAAGAACTACAGGCCGGTTTCAAACTTCCTTTCTTATCGAAAGTCCTCGAGCGGGCTGTTGTTCAGCAATTGAACCAGCACCTCACTAGATTTAGTCTTTTCACAAAGTTTCAAAGCGCTTACCGGGCTAACCATAGCACAGAAACTGCTCTCCTCCGTGTTCACAATGACATAATGCTTGCCTTGAATAACAAACATGATGTGATTCTCATCATGTTAGATCTATCAGCGGCGTTCGACACAATTGATCATGAAATTATGCTTCAGAGACTACAATTTCGTTTCGGTATAACGGGCAAATGTCTATCTTGGTTTCGTTCGTACCTCGTTGATCGCCAGCAATGCGTCAAAGTTGGATCTGCATCATCCCCATTTTCTCGCATGAAATACGGTGTTCCGCAAGGATCTGTTCTCGGCCCTCTCTTGTTTACACTCTACACTGCACCTCTTGAAGACATCTTCGTACTCCATGGGATTGATTGCATGATATACGCGGACGATACGCAAATTTATGTCATCTGCAATAGACCTGACGATATTCGTAATAACATTGAACTCTGTGTCGACGACGTCCGCAGCTGGATGAAATCTAATATGCTTGTACTGAACGACAACAAAACTGAAGTTATTCACTTCTCATCACGTTTAAAATCTGATGTGACAAAGCTAGACAGTCTGAGAATTGGTCAATGCGACATAATCCCTTCAATTTCAGTCAGAAATCTTGGCATTATGGACGGTAGCATGTCTGACCATATCAATATGTTGTGCAGAAATGGTTTCTTCTCTTTGCATAGAATAAGTAAGATTCGTAAACTTCTTGACAGATCTACAACTGAAAAACTAGTCCATGCATTTGTGACTTCTCACTTAGACTATTGTAACAGTCTTTTGTTTGGTATCCCTAGAGGACAACTTGCTCGACTACAGTCTTTACAGAATGCTGCGGCGAGGTTAGTTTCTCGTACGCGCAAATTCGATCATGTCACACCCGTTCTCAAAGATTTACATTGGTTACCTGTAGAGGCCCGCATCAGATTTAAAATTCTGTTGCTTACATTCAAAATTATCCATGGAAATGCACCTATTTATCTGAGAGATTTATTAGATTTATATGTACCTGCCAGAGACCTGCGATCGAGTGACAAATTATGTTTAACCCAGCCCCGTGGCAACTTTAACAAGACATATGGACAGAGAGCATTTTCAGTATGTTCACCCTTACTATGGAATGATTTGCCATTTGAAATTAAGACCGCCAGAAGTGTAGATAGTTTTTAAGCGCAGTTTGAAAACCTACCTTTTTACTCAGTTTTATTTGTAATTTTCTGTTTTAATTTTTTAGTGTGGTTGTATTTTTAAATTATTTTATACAGCTATGTACAATGTGCTGAGACGTATGTGTAGTGCTTTTAAACAATTTTTAATAATAATAATAATAATAATAATTGCCCGGTCAACTTCCGTTGTCGGACAAGACATGAAATGCGATTTCGTTTGTGTGAAACAGAGGACAAGGCGACATTTCACTTTTATATGATATCCGATATATACGGCTGCATCTAGACTATACAATATCGAAATTCGATTGGCTTAGCCAGATCTAAAGGGCTGAAATCTCCGATATATATCGGATATTTACGCGCGATTTCACTGAATCTAGTAACGTCTAGTATCGAAGCTAGAGTCAGTCCTTGGAAGTCGGGTTTGACCAGAATGTAAGGTGGTGAAATCTCCGATATATATCGGATATTTACTTGCGATTTGACTGAATCTAAGTATTGTCTAGTATCGAAGCTAGAGTCAGTCCTTGGATGTCGGTTTGGCCAGAACTGTGAGGTGGTGAAATCTCCGATATATATCGGATATTTAGGCGCGATTTGACTGAAACTAGTATCGTCTAGTATCGATATTAGAGTCCCGAAATCGCCGATAAATATCGTGTAAATATCGGAGATTTCACAGATCCGGCGTGCTGAGACACAAGGCAATAGTTTGCAGTATCGTCCAGTATCGATATTAGAGTCCCCAAATCGCCGATAAATATCGAGTAGATATCGGAGATTTCACAGATCCAGCGTGCCGAGGCATAGGGCAAGTATTTCTAGTATCTTCTAGTATCGATATTAGAGTCCCCAAATCGCCGAAAAAATATCGGGTATCCTAAATATCGTCGATTTCACAGACGCGGCTTCCCATGGAACAACCGCAGTTCATTCTAGTATCGTCTAGTATCGATACTTGTCCCGAAATCGTCAAACCTCGAGAATAGATAGTAAATATCCGATATTTAAAAATTGTGCAAAGTCGCGCCTTCATGGTGAAACACTGCCGCTCTAAAGATACCCAACGTTTTATTCAGATCAGAAGGCATCCATGACCCACTGGGTTTAATCTCCGCTCCTGCTAAACAATAGCATCTCGTTTGCGTGTACACATGGTAAAATAATCGATCTTTATTTCTAAGTTTCTCGAAAGAAGTTCAGCATTGTAATAAAGTGAAACTTTGATCATGACACACTACAATAATATCAAGAGATCGTTCGGAAAACGGGTAATGATTGGATGAGGTGATCATAGCCTGGTAGTGCCAGAAATTATCTGATTACATCCACTCTCTCCCATGGAAATTGAAAAATTGAAATCATCTGCCTCGTAGTCGTTTCGGGGCAAGGATATGGTGAACAGTAGGACGCTCGTTAGCTTCATTGCTTGTCAACAAGCAGAGGGTATGCAGGATCAAAATTTCAGAAAAAAAATCTTCCGGGATGTTACTTTACTACATTGCAAGTTATTGATGCTATGCTCGGACATAGACCCTCGAGGGTCTATGGCTCGGAGAAGTGTTTTAGCATTCACAGAAGGTCAATCGACACTCTTGAGCAAGTATAAAGTTGCGCACATGCACACGTCACTGATATGAAAACCTAGCTTTAACTAATGTTTTACGGCTGAGAAGTGAGCCTTCACGATAAGTGCAGGTATAGGCCTAATGTGATTTCAAAAAAAGGAGAAGTCCATGGAAATTTGCGGTTTAAATTTTCTTCTGTAGTACTGTTTGATTCCGACCATCGCTTATACAGTCAGCCAAAAATAAAGTCGTAGTCTTACACCATGTGAGCTAGAAACGGATCTGGCTCCATGCTTACACCGATACGTTGTACCGCTGTATAAACCACTGATGATTTATACACGTCTAGGTACACATAATCAGGTGCCAATGTACTCCTGCATTGCACGGCCAAAACCGGTATCGATTTATCAACGCGTGACAGTCCCTCCCCAAGCAAGAGATGTCCTTTTCAAGCTCCTTGGAGGTAAGGGTCAGCCATAGTCCAGTATCATGTTGAGGACTTGAGGGTGAGCATATAAAGGTCCGCATTGCCATAATGCTGGCCAGAAAATTCATCGTCAATAATCCCCTCATTAACTAATACTGTGAGTAAACTAACTTCGCCCCCGATGTGAAAACTACGCACAAGCTTATGCGTATAAAACCTTATTAAAAGGTATTTAGATGAAAACATAGAGCACCCCTGGAAACTCTTTCTAGACCATCGCCTAAAATCTGTGGGTGGAAAGTACCTATTCAAGTGTAACTTCGATATTAACTCACTCAGCCTGCGCCTACCGAGATTCTACCAAGAAATGCTTGAATCTTGGTCGGTCTGCAATGTTGCAGTCAATGACTCTGAGATTGACATTACTTGTCAAACAATTTGGAACAACAGAAATGTTCTAATTGGAGCGAATTCTGTCTATAACCCAAAGCTAAGACAGAAAGGGTTTGAATTAATATTTGATTTACTTACCGAGGAGGGGTATCTGTCATGGGAAAAATTAACCAACAAAAACCTCCAAGGGAACGAAGTCCTCCTTCTTTATGGAGCAATCACATGTCTCAGAGTTAGGTGGCCAGAGCCACTGCTGGTTGAACCGGTGTTTAAAGACGAATACGAAGTGTGTTTTTTAATTGTAACTTTCGACCCTCCCAGAAAGTTACCAGGGAGAGCATCAGAAACGCCATTTACAGTAAAGAGGAACTAAGTCCAATTAATGAACGATATTATGAAAGAGAATATGACTTTACTGGACCATGGTCTCCCATATATAGTCTACCATTTAAGGTAGCCATAGACACAAAAACACGTGAATTCCAGTTCAAACTTCTTCATCATATTCTGTACACAAACTACGATCTATCTAGAAGAGGCATGGACCAATCACCGCTCTGTTCAT
This sequence comes from Ptychodera flava, assembly GCF_041260155.1. Taxonomy (NCBI): domain Eukaryota; kingdom Metazoa; phylum Hemichordata; class Enteropneusta; family Ptychoderidae; genus Ptychodera; species Ptychodera flava. The sequence continues at coordinate 8,913,909 of NW_027248281.1, forward strand.
TCTGCCAAAACAGCAACGAGACACTAGATCATCTTTTCTACACCTGTAAATTCACTGAGACCTTCTGGAACAATTTCACACATTTTTCGAGGAATCTCTCCAGTTTGTTCACTAGACATAACTTAAATGAAGTGCTCTTTGGTGTGACGGTTACTCTGACATTCACAATCACTTGCTACTATTAGCCAAAAGACACATCTATGCCATGAAAATGAAACAGAGTAAATCACACTTTGCAGCTTATATGTTGCAAGTGAAATTCAACTACCATCTAGAGTACGAAATAGCTCTGGAAAAAGACAAACTAGAGAGACATTGCAGCAAATGGATTTCAATTTTACACAAAATTGTAGATAACTAAGCACTGTACTTCATTTTAATGTAAGTTCATGTTACTAAAGAAACGTTACCAATAAAAACAATTTAAATACAAAAAAAACCCAAAAACAAAACAAACTTCATTTACACTTCGCCGCGAAATTGCATACAGGTGGCGCTTTTCACATCTTATAACAGGCGTTAATAGGGGTCAAGTTAGCATCGGGGAAGTTGTAATGATTTGTCATATTTTTCACTTAGCAAACATCAAGATATCTCTGATTTATAAAGTATGGCGCCCGAAGGGCGCGCCAAAAACTATGAAACATCCTGATACCTCTGATATGTATGCCTTGTATATTAAAGTCATGCCCTGAAGGGCATGCTAAAAATGTCTGATACATTAAAGTAATGAGCTTGAAGAGCACACAGAAAAATATTGAACGTACAGATATATCTGATGTATGTATGCTTGATATATGTTAAAGTTGAAAAGTATGCTGAAAAATATGACTGATTATTAAAGTTATGCGCCCGAAGGGCGCGCCGAAAAATACAACTGAATGATGAAATTTGTGGCTGACACGATGCATTTTAGGCAATGATGAGCCTGTGTCAAAATTCAAAACACACTGACCCCGCCTATTGGGCATTTCAAAAACATGGTGACCCCCCCTATCACCAAAGTCAAAAACAGGGTGACCCCCCTTCCCCATGAATCCACCGCCCCCCCCAGGCTGAGAAAGTGACCATTCCCTTACTATACATTGATACATATAGTATAAGGGTTGCACGATCACGTATTTAGTGCGCTAGTGACTGAGAGGGGAAGTTTAGTTGAGGCGGCTGACCGTAATGTTTGATACAAATGGACAATAGCTCTTGCTGGAATGACGTGTTTGAAAAGTAATGTGCGACGTAAAGTACATGCGGCGGACGAAAATACCGGTTTTGTCGCCAGCGGACGTCAGGTACAGTGTGTCGTCTGTAACCCCCTCAGATGCTGGGCAAGCACAAGTACGTTGGGTACAACCTTGTATCGGGAGGGCGCTGGATAATACGTGATTTGTGCCATTGTATATCGGTAAGGTGCGCCCATTGTTCCTGGTGTTACATGAGACCGTTTCTTGACCATTAGCTTATGCGTACCTGTTTTCTTCTATTCTAAATTCACCATAGGCTTAGTTGCTATTCGTCCAGCAACAGCAGGAGAAAAAGTCCCTTCCTTGGTATATGATGGATTTATAGAGCACCTGCCGATCTATGATATCCCCGCTCGTGCTTTGTCGATGATTAGATCGGCAGCTATATTTACTGTCAATCCGAAGTCGAACTATGCCAGAAATATGACTGTTTTATATCAAATATGAAGACTTAAATATGTACAGCCTAAAAGACACACCAACATATGTTGAGATGCGAATCATATACCACATAAAAAAATATGAAAACAGTTGTCCAGACAGAAGGTTGATTCAGGTTCACATAGTGGACAGCTCGGTTATTTTATAAATGGACATTCCTTTTGATTTGTGGCCCTAGAAATTGTTTGCTACAGGTTATTTCAATTTTGTTAATTTCCGACGATTTCAAGCTTTAAATTAAATGTTACGATTATTTGTTATAATACGTTCCAAAATAATCATGCCCAAGAAATGCCAAGACGTTTTGACCGTTGACCTCGCTGTTAATTTTATGCAGGAAATTACAATAACAATGCTTGGTCGAATGACGTATTGCCTTGAGGGCGGGATCGCCAGTGGTATAGGGTGAGTACCTTTCCCGATGGTGATAAGTGGTGCAGATTACCGTCGCCGAGGTGACTGGCGTATACGCGTGCCAAAAGACACCTATGGTTGATTTCCTGTAGACCAGTCGGATGGCAGAGTTGCAAATACCTGGACTGAACCATTTGGTTTTTTGTGGGTGTCGGTGGTACTTTGACAATAAAAGTAAAGATGCACAGATATTGAGTTTATTGTCTTGTTTATGAGCGGCCAGTATTTCCAACAGCATGAATTACGTGCATTTGCCCTAGGAGAAATCGAATGTAACCACATTCTTAAGCTCGACGTACACTTAAGTGCCCCAAAGAACCATGGAATCACCCGACTTTCGATTGAAGAGATGAGTTTTGCCAAACCGCGTATACAGAAAAAAGTGGCAGATGACTTTATTTTTAGAATCATAGACAGTAGAGCGAGATGTAAAAAATGTGAAAGAGGCTCCCCACCTAACTATTCTAAATGTTTTTGTGTCGAGTTTTGTGTTTGATTCATTTCGAAAATGTGTTCCTACATTCTTATCCATTGTGTGTGTTAATAAAAATGTTTGTTTCGCTTTGGATATTTGTAGAGAAGTTTGGATTAGTGTGTACGGTAATGTTTTGTTTGTGTGGGGAAAGCTTATGGCGAGACGCAGCCGGACCTATGTTGTTACAAAAGTTGATAGAGTCGCCCTTTGACGCTCGCGTTTCGAAACCCGAGTGTGGTTTCTCATCAGTCGCAGTGTAGATTCATTCCTTAGTTTGTGTTTGTGAAAATTTATTTTAATGCATTTTAGTGGTCTTTGCTTTTCGATTAGCGAGGCAAGTATATTAATTTTTGGTCACGTTGTGAGTCCGTTTGGTGGTTCGGTTTGTTTGTTCTATGTTTCTTTACTTCGGTAAATTTTGTTTTGACTGGTGTGTCTTTTAGATTTTTGCGGAGGTTTTGAATTTTTTGGCAATAAGTACCACTGCGGGGTACGGATTTTATGTTTAGATACTTACAAGTATCCTGGTTGATGTGCTTGTTCTCGTACATTTTGATTAATAGTTCGTTTACTTTGTTTACTGTTTGTTCTGGCTTGTTGTGTATAATACTGAGTGTTGCGTAATTGCCTTTCGCATTCGAGTACGTAATCGTTTGTGTTGACAATGACGAAAACCCGACCCTTGTCGAAGGGTTTTTTCCCCGAAATTTGTCTATTGTTTGCAAGCTGGTTTATCGCGATTCTTTTAGCGCGCGACATGTTTTGTTTCTTTGTTTAAAGGGTATCTCTCGAAGTGCGAGTTTAGCAGCTTCAGATAGCTTTCAAGTTTTTGTTTTTTGTTGTTCGTGGAGCCCAATTTGCATTTTCTTTGAATTGGTGTTGTTGCGATTGTTTGTGTCTCACGATGTAGCGTAGTCACATTTACGACATTATTTGTTTAAATCCTGAGGTGGTTTTATTCTGTTTGGTTTTGTTGGTGTCCGAATTAATTTTAAGGCTTTTGCCTAGTACTATTTTACGGAGTTTCATAGTTTGAGCATGAGCGATGATAGGTTGTTGTTGAATTTCATGTTGCTGTCGGCTTTTCTTTGGAAATAGAAGATTTCTTTCCACGGCCATTTTCTGTTACGTTACTGTGATTGTTTATTTTGTATTTAATGTTGTGTTACAGTTATTTGTTATGTGTACGATTTTTGTTATTTCTTTTAAGTGTTTGTGTGTTCTATGTCATTTTATGGGGGTTTTTTTTTGGTAGTTCTCTTTTTGGAGTGTTTGGTGGCCCTGAAGAGGGCCGCTTGGTATGGGTTTTTGTTAGCGCTTGGCGCGTTTGTTTTGGCGATGAGCCTATAGCTTTTTTATGCTTCTTTTCGCCGATTCGATGTGCTTGGTAAGTAGGTGCATGGAGGTACCGTAGTAGAGACCTCCATGGTAGGTGTTTGCCGCCTTCTTGTCACTGTGTGTGCGTACATGGACAGTCTGCATAGCCCTTGAATGTGGTCTCGATTTTACAATCAAACTTACGATTTAGGAGTACATATCAAAACTGATAAATGATTTATGTTTTCACATGGGTTCACAAAAAGTTTCGCCCCGGTGTTCATTTTTGGCCAGGAATTCCATCTACCTACCGGCCCACCCTTTGCAGAGTAGTAAGCTTATGGGGCAAGTAAACATGGATGCGCCGGTGCGATTCAACGATCAGCCTGTATATCGGATCGAACGTCAACAATTTTACGGCTCGGACTATGATTTTATAAGTTTATACACAGTCCCTCGTGGATAGAGGGACTGTGGTTTATATAAAAAGTATAAGGCGCGGGGTATTACATATTGACTGATTACTGTAGCTATAGATAGGCTACATTCAGGAAGGGCAGCGACGGGCAGTAATTAATAGGCAAAACAGGTGGTTTTCACCGTGGGCAGAGCTCGGTGCCATGATACTGAACATTAATAGTAAGCCTGTCACCTTGAAGGTAATACTGTAGGTGAAACGAGGACTTCAAACGCACGATGGTACAAACAACACCACAAGTGAAACGTACACATAGAAATACACGCGTTCCTACGTTGTGCCCACCCGGGCCACGCGATTAAAATATGACTGATACTGCTGGATAGTGTTAATTGGGTTGGTAAACAGTCAATTAATAGTTTAATTGACTACCTGGGTGATTGGCAGGTCGTGTCCAACGACGCATATGCAAAGCAGGCCAAAAGACAAAAGCCCCCAAAGTTATTGACAGCTGGCCAGGGGTCACCATGAATACGTAATGAAGCTTCACTACGCAGAAACTGTGTAGTCAAGCCCTTCTTAACCGGTCAAATCGTCTTTGCATTTTCCTCATGATTGATTTTGTTTAAAATTAACGAGTAAATTAAATGAAGTCGATGTTTGAATGTACTTAAATTGTACATTTGTCAAAGTAAAGTTATCAGCGCCTGAGATGGTCAAAACATACCACCATAAGACATGTAAATTTACTTTGTCAAAAGCATTGAAAAAAAAACAATACCGTATCAGATCTGTTCCCAACAGAGTTCCCTAAGTATTCTTGAAAAATCGTGTATGGCTGTCAGAAATATATTATTACAAAATTACAAAATTGCTATCTCCTCCATCGAGAAGGAGTTGTTCTTCTCATAATTTAAGTGGGAAATACGAAAATTATGATTATCAAATAAATGCTGTCAAATTGTGAATATGGACTGAACTGTTCTGGGTACATAAATGTGCAATAATGAGTGATCTCCGTAAGTACTGATCATGGAGAATTGTTAGTAGCCTCACTTCCCTTACGTACTGTTTAATAAGCATGACAGCTGACGCGAAGTGAATGAGCCTTATAACATAACTCTAGTTTCGAAAGATTGTAACATTTTCTTGTAAAGAAGATAAAAAAATTCTGTGCATGCCTAATACAACACGAAAACGGAAATTATAGATAGCTGTGCCATTGCAGAAATAACACCCAGTACGGTAAATTTGTAAAGTTTTTAACTTATTTAGGTAGTTAAGGCACGTTTTGACTTTTTAACAGAAAAAAACAACAAAGACGTCTACAAAGAAAATTGTAAATATTCTCTACTTAAGTATAGTCTCCTGATAACGGTACTGTTACAACGTTACAAAAAGCATTTTAACTCCTTTCACAGCAATTCTTTGTTGCTGGTAATAATAAAACCTGAACTATAAACAAACTATTAGATTATGTACAAGAAAATTATCAAATCATTAAAGAATTGTTTTTTCTTGTTTTGTATGGTGAACCAAAAATGTTGTCACAGTAAATGATTATATTTTTTGGATTGTAAACTTTTCAAATAAAACCTTCGTCTTAAATTTGAAGTGAGAAAATAACGGAACATGATGTTGTGCAATTTCAACCCGAAAATTTATTTGTAAATATCTGAAAATGTGAGATTTTTTAAATATAATTATGACTCTTTTTAGTTTCAGCTACTCTGTTAAGTTTCAGCAATTACTGAGTCATTACTGTTAAATTAAATACGTGTTAACACATTTTCTGTATGAAAACTGTGTTCACGTAACACAAAATATGCTAACAATTTCCTAAGATTTTATATTGTTTTTCGTTTGATTGGTTTTTATCATGGATTACCCCAAAAGACATTGTTTTTATCTTCTTGAAATTTACACTGTTAATAATCTCTGGTGTGTCTGCAATTGGCTTCTTGTACGTGCTTTATTAACCCACTGCCCGTACCAGTTCCAAAGCGCAATAACAGTTAGTGCTAAGTAAATGTCTTGATACCGGTTTTGAGCCAACGCAGTTGTACACTGCAGTTCCATCAATCAACGCAAGGGGAATATGTGGTAGTCCCATGGAACAACGATGTCCAGAAATGATAGTCCCAAAGGAAGCTTACGTCATCCCGGGACCAGAGACTAAATTTTGACCCCTCATAGATAAATAAGTGTGACGTGTGATATGTCATTGCTGATATATTCCTCTGATGCAACAACATCTTGTGAAAAATCATCATCAAATTTGCCTGGCTCTTTACTGTACTGCTAATTATTGTAAAAGTCATCTTTTTTGTGCAAATAAATATTACTAGTTAAACAATATTGAATTAACAAAATCTCATATTTTCATCAACAGAGGTCCATTGTAGGAGTATCCATTACAGCCTTGTATTTGTTCTACACACATGCAAAGTTGAAGACAACTTTATGTAATGATAAATTATCATGGCGGAATGTATAGAGATTGGCAATTATATCGATCCATTCAATCAGCTTTTGTTTTCCTTGAGTACGGAATTGACTTCTGAAGATGTTGATTCAATGAAAGCATTGCTGAGAGGGCACAAACTTGAAAAGGCAAATGCAGCAAAGGTTGAAACTGCCACGGACTTATTCAATTACTTGGAGGATAAAGGTTTCATTGGGCATGACAATTGGATATGCTTGTAGCATTATTTGAACAAATTGGTAGAACACCTCTAAAGAAAAAGGTGGTTGAGTTCCTTCAAGAAAGCAAGAAAGCAGGTAAGTTCTCAAAGAATGTAAGTTACAGTGTTTGATATTTTCCATTTTTTACCACAAAATTATCTTCCACCACTCTTCAATTGATAAAATGTTCGACTTTATGTATCACAATCCTTTCAGTATATGTTACTACTCCTTAAGTTTATGATGAAACTGTAGCTGTTATTAAAAGCTCGTAGAAATATGAAATAGTACGGTCTTTGTGCAAATTCACTCGAAAAAAATGACGGTGATCAGGCAAGGCGAGGAAAACAGACTTTAAGATTTTGCTTTGTTGGATTTTAATACAATTCTATGCAAAAACGATATCTTATCATAATTTTTTTTCCAGTATAGCATAGGTTTAGGTGTAACATTTATAAGGCGGTTAAATAGACTTCGGCATGTGAACTGATCCTATCACAAGAGATGAATGATATGTTAACAGTAAATGTTATCATAGAAACATTATACTTGTAATTGGATGTTACAATGGTTACAAATGGCAAGTTAGGGTACTTGGTAATGAATGTAAGTCCTCTCTTTGGAATGATTATCATTTGTTAGATTGTTAGCACTAAATAGGCCAATTTTAGAGAGGTCTCATATCCACTACTAAAACCAAATTGCACTATTTTTAACACAACTATTTTCACAAAAAAAAAGAAAAAAATAGAGTTACGTATACATCTTTAACATTGCTTGTGGGGACTTTAAGGTTTGGTCATGTCCGTGCGTCCTTGCATGTATGCGTCCGTCCATGCGGCCGTTACACGCAAATATCTCGATATGCCTAAGCCAATTCCTGTTATTTTGGCACAAAGCTAACACATTATAGCCTACATATTGTCAATTTATTTGGCAATGGCCTGCATAATAAGTGCTTATTTGCATAGTTAGTGATTTTTCGAAAAGCTATGTTTTGAGCAACTTGACCAAATGAGTTGAAACTTTGTACAAATATTCACATAGAACTCCAATAGCACCCATTCAGTATTCTGTCAATAGTTGATCGCCATATGTTTGTAATTGAGGTGACATGTCAAGAATACCAACCAAATTACATGAAACGTGGTACGGGTCTTTAGAACACAGTTCTACAGCAGTGTATAAAGACACTTAGCAGTATCATGTGTATTAATTGCTAATTTGCATATTCAATAATGAACTTTTCTATTCAGATTGCTAGTCCAGAAATACTGTATCCAACTTGATAAATCGTAGTACAGATGTTTAGTTGTTAGTACTGTAATTCTGTGTAAGACATTAAGAAGTACCAAGGCAATTAATTGCTACTTTGCATTTTTGATGAACTTCATCACTAGTGTGATATGTCTAGATATTCTTCATCCAGTGTTATGAAGCATAGCACAGATTTTAAGCTCACATTTCTTTAACAGAGAATAAACACGTTTATCAGAGTCATATTAATTGACGTTTTAATTTGCATATTCAATGAACTTTCCTATTTGAATATATGGATATACTACATCAGATTTGATGGAAAGTGATACAGATGTTAATCTCTTTGTGCTGTAATACAATGGAATGAAACAGAGCGTATCGTTTAAATTCATTGCAAATTACATACATAATGAATTGTTGTTTTTTGTGTGAATACCTAAGAAGCTCTCTGCATCACATGTTATGAAATGTGGTACAGGTGGTAATCTTTCATTGTTATAATAAGATGCAAAAATGTTTGGCAACATCCTGTTGATTAATTACCGATTGACTTATTTTAATGAACTTGTAAGATTATTAAGATTAATTAAAATGGCAGCATAGATTGGATGTACATTTCACCACCATAGAGCTAACTCTCGGCCATTTGGCCTCGTCCATATCCCGGTGAAAAGGATTATGTCATGCTAGTTCAAGGGCAGGGCCTGCATTCAAAAATATTCTATAACATGTTCCATTGAGAGTAATGGATCAAAGTTGTGCTATTCCTTGCATGTTTCACCTGTACTTAGAGTTGATTTCAAGAGCACAATTGAATCATATATCCTTATAATTCCCTCGAATATGAAAACTGTTCAATTTTCATACTGGTATTATTTGAAATTGAATATTTTTTATGAGTAGTTTTTATTACTTTCTAATATGACAACGCTGCACTGCTTTTTACATCACAAAAATATTTCCCCTTCAAAGTACGAACAGCACCAAATATATATCTACTTTTTATTCAGCATTTTCACCAGAAAACATTTACATATTTTTATATAATGTTGTTGCATTTTTCATAATGATGTCTATGCAAATATTGAGTCATTATCATGTGATTCCAACAGTGATGAAATTTTAACTCTATCCGTTGATATAATGGGGTTGGTGATTTTAATTTTTGAAATTTCAGTGAGTTAAGTCAAGCTGAATTGCTGCAAGAACAACACCATCCGCTATCTGCGGGCCAATGCAAACCTGCTGAGTACATTGGTGACGGTCAGTATGTAGCGGTACCTTCTGTTGTCCCGGGCGTACCCCTGTATCTCTACTGGGTCTGACTGCCACTGCATAATTAGTCCCCACGGACACCGTCCGGGGGACTTATAGGTTTGGCCATGTCCGTGCGTGCATGCGTGCATGCGTGCGTGCTGGCGTGCGTCCGTCTATGGTGTCCAATCCATGCCAAAATTACTACTTTGATTTTACAACACAACATGCCATTCCGAATTCTATTTTACAATTCAACATGCTATTTCACAACACAACATGCCATTCCGAATTCTATTTTACAATTCAACATGCTCTTCCGAATTTCATTTGACAACACATCATGCCATTCCAAATCCTATTTTACAACTCAACATGCTCTTCCGAATTTCATTTGACAACACAACATGCCATTCCAAATCCTATTTTACAACTCAACATGCTCTTCCGAATTTCATTTGACAACACATCATGCCATTCCAAATCCTATTTTACAACTCAACATGCTCTTCCGAATTTCATTTGACAACACAACATGCCATTCCAAATCCTATTTTACAACTCAACATGCTCTTCCGAATTTCATTTGACACACCATGACAACTTTTCCCCACACAGACTTAGACGGGGTGGCTAAGACCAATCTTGATTGAAATTGGTCTTAGCCACCCCGTCTATTAAAATTCATGAGTTTACTTTTCTTGTTTACGTACATACTTATATCAGATGGAAATCTGAGGATTTGCGATTACATTAGGTTGACAACCCCCCACACAAGAGCAATGAATGTAAAAAGTGTGAAAGAGGCTCCCACCTAACTATCCAAAATGTTTTTGTGTCGAGTTTGTGTTTGATTCGTTTAAAAAATGTGTTCCTACATTCTTATCCGATTGTCTGTGTTAACAAAAATGTTTGTTTCGCGTCGGATATTTGTAGGGAAGTTTGGATCAGTGTGTACGGTAATGTTTTTGTTTGTGTGGGGAAAGCTTATGGTGAGACGCAGCCGGACCTATTGTGTTACAGAGTTGATAGAGTGGCCCTTTGACGCTTGCGTTTCGAAACCCGAGTGTGGTTTCTCATCAGTCGCAGTGTAGATTCTTTCCTTAGTTTGTGTTTGTGAAAAATTATTTTAATGCATTTTAGTGGTCTTGCTCTTCGAGTAGCGAGGCAAGTATATTAATGTTTGGGTCTCGTTGTGAGTCCGTTTGGTGGTTCAGTTTGTTTTTTCTATGTTTCTTTACTTCAGTAAATTTTGTTTCGAATGAGTGTGTCTTTTAGAATTTTGCCGAGGTTTGTGTATTTTTTAGGCAATAAGTATCACTGCGGGGTACGGATTTTATGTTTCTGGATCATGATCGATGTGTTTGTTCTCGTACATTTTGTTTAATAGTTCGTGTACTTTGTTTATAGTTTGTTCTGTGTCGTCACTGGCTAGTTGTGTATAATACTTAGTGTTGCGTAATTGCCTTTCGCATTCGTGTACGTAATCTTTTGTGTTGACAAAGACAAAACCCGACCCTTGTCGAAGGGTTTTTATGGTAATTTGTGTACTGTTTGCAAGCTGGTTTATCGCGATTCTTTGGGCACGTGACATGTTTTGTTTCCTTGTTTGAAAGGGTATCTCTAGAAGTGCGAGTTTAGCAGCTTCAGATAGCTTTCAGGTTTTTGTATTTTTTACTGTTCGTGGAGTCCAATTTGACTTTTCTTTGAATTGGTGTTGTTGCGATTGTTCGTGTCTCATGATGTCTCCGGTGTTTGGCTTAATTGCTAATGAAACTTTTAATGTTAATTGTTTTCCAAGTCAACTATCCAAGCAAGGGGTGATCAAAAAGGCCAGAACAGCCAATTTTGATCAACCGGGTTCAAGAACCCGGGAAAGGTGCTTAAAGTGTGCGATAGATGTTTTACGACATAAACATTACGAACAGTAGGATTAAGACAGGTATGAATAATCCAAACTGCCCAGTTTTCTGTGTGGGGAAAAGTTGGAATGACATCATGCCATTCCAAATCCTATTTTACAACTCAACATGCTCTTCCCAATTTCATTTGACAACACATCATGCCATTGCAAATCCTATTTCACAATTCAACATCCCATTCTTAACCTAGCTCTGCGGAGCAGGGCAGTGTTTACTGGCTATCGAACAAGATTCAAAATGGCGGACGCGAAATGGTCCCCTCGCACAGAGAGAGAAATGCGAACTTTGCACAAGTCTAAAAACGTAGCTTAGCACATTGTTTATCTAAACAAGATGAGCGTGCTCGAAAACTAGGATCGATCACGATTTTAAATTAAAAATTGGCTGATTTTGGAAAAGAAACTGCGCGTTAAAATCAGCAGTTTTGTCTATTGTGCACCGTGCGTGGGAGGCTTATCGTGAAAGACCGAGATTTACTATATGGCGCATCTGATACGGATATGGTCCCATCGCATAGAGAGATGAAAGTGGGCTTTGTGTAAGTTCAAAAGCACAGCTTAGCTCATCGTGCATCTAGACAAGTTGAGCGTGCTCAAAATATAAGATCGATCACGATTTTGGGTGGAAAAAAAATGATTGTTTTCGGTAGAGGAACAGCGTTGCAACCGGTGGTTTTGCCCACAGGCTCTCGACTCATTGCAGGCGAACCGCCAGACGTCACTGATAGAGTTCTGAGTTTATTGTGGATGCAACGGACTGACATAGATTTGAAATTTCTTTACATGGTCGGGATTGTTACTTTGGTGCGGTTTGCTCCGAGCTGAGACATTTTATAATTTCTGTACTATACATAGCGTGTCAGATATTGCAGATGGCTTCAAACTATTGACTTTTCGTATGTATGGACTGTAGATACAGTTTTGAGTTTATTGTAGATGCAACAGACTGCGATTTGAAATTTGTTTTCATTGTCGGAGTTTTAACCTTGGTGCAGTTTGCTGAGACATTATTTTATTTTGTACTATACAAAGCTTGTCATATATTGCAGATGGCTGCAAAGTGATTGACTTTTCATATCTGTGGACTTTGATCCAGAGTCCTAAGTGTATTGGAGAATGCTAGGGCCTGAGATAGATCAGTAATTTCTCAGCCTTGACGGAGTTTAACGTCAGTGCAGTTTGCTCCGAGCTGAGACTAATAATTTTTGTACCTACACTTAACATGTTGGATATTGCAGATAGCTGCAAAGTGATTGACTTTTCTTATGTGTGGACTTTCATAGAGTCCTGAGTGTATTGGAGGATGCTGCAGACTGAGACGGATTGGTAATTTTTTTAGCCTAGACGAAGTGTTAACGTTAGTGAAGGTTACTCGGAGCCGAGTCATAGATTGTCGGATATTGCAGATTGTATAGCTGTGATATCGCAGCAGTATGGCGTGTATCGAACGCGCTCGGGTCATTGAGGTCATCGCCACAGTGGCGATGACCTCAATGACCCGAGCGCGTTCGATACACGCCACAAGTACCGCTGCGATATCACAGCTATGCAGATTGCAGCAAAGTGAAACTGAAGACAATAGATAGCCGTGAGCATATTGAAGAATGCTTGGAATTGAGATGACTTCGTCGTTTCTTAACAAAATAGGAGTTTAACGCTATAGTGCAGGTTACTCAGTTCTGAGATAATTAAATAATTTTGTTACACGCATTGCTGGTGCGGTCAGATAGTACAGATTGCTGCAAACTATTTTCGTGTCATAACTACACGCTACTGTAATCTTTTCTAGGTATTCTTGTGTCAACTTTTTTATCTCATAATTCGACGAGCAGCATCGAAAAGTTGGTATCTATTGCGTCACAATGTATGTTGTGTACAATGGAGAGAATGAAATGAAAGCCGTGGAGGAGTTATCTTTAATCTTCGAACACTTCCTTGACAAGTGTTCACAAAATAACTTCGGAAAATGCGAAAGTGACCCCTATTCGCAAATACTTTTAACTTTTAGACATCTCGTGATGTTTTCGTTGTAAATATTTGCTTAATTGCCATTGAGATAATTTTGACCCCCTTATCAAAATTGAAAATTAAGCTTGTGAACTTCATAAAGTGTCTGTCTGCCGAGCTTTAATAAAATATTAAAACTTTTTGCAGCGGAAAATATGTGTTTAGCAACACCTTTTATATGGCTTTCAGCTGGCGTTTCCTGTCCTGTCAAAATGTTAGTCTTTTTCGTTTTATGTAAGCTTTGGAAACCACAAAATAATAATAATAATAATAATAATAATTAATATAAGTATTATATAGAAATAATAATGCGAATAATAATAGGTTCAATTTCCGTGAAAATTTCACCATAAGGGTATTTTGGGTCGAAAAGACCAAATATGATATCGATTTCACTGCCCCATGTTTCCATGGTAACCATTTTAGGGGTTGAAAATTTCAGTTTTTCTAATATTCCATGAAAAGTTACTTTGATTGTTATGAAAATTATCTAGTGGGGGAATTCGAGTCAGACACACAAAAAAACCAGACTTATTTTAATGTTTCGAGTTCCATGGTAACCAATTTGGGATTGAAAATGTTACTTTTCCCTAATTCCTATTAAAGAACTATTGATTGATGTAAAAAATTGATAATGAAGGTTTTTCTGGTTAGCACACCAAAAAAAAATCACACTCATTTTAATGTGAGATGTTTCCATGGCAACCATTCAGGAGTAAAAATTACAGGTGTTCCAAAGACTCCACCTAAAATCCAGTAATCAACAGAATGTGTTATATCAAAGGGATATTTTGGTTAGAAAGACCAATATCCAGTGTAAAAATCCATTAAATGAACAGAAATATTATGCCAAAGGTTATTTTAGGTTTGAAAGACAAAATATGATATCCATTTTTACCTCTCCTGTGTTTCCATAGCAACCTATTTGCGTTTTAAACTTTCATTTTTTTTCAAAATTCCATTAAAAGTAATCCTCATAGCTATGCAAATGCTCTCCTAAGTGTATTTATCACAGCATGAACTCAATGTTCATTTTGTTTTATGTTGCCATGGTAACCTATTTGGGAACCACAACTTTTTTTATTTGAAACAATAGACCCTTGAAGGGTCTATGTTAAAACATAATTCACTGTTTTTATATATTTTATGAATTTCTAAGTAACAACTTTTAACGTTTGTTCTATAATAATAATAATAATAACAAGGCAGTATTGCTGAAGGCAATGAGTACTTGGGCCGTGATAGAGTAATTTTGAGGACAATATATACTACTATTCAAATATGGTCTTGAATTTCCTCCTGTCAATTAGGCATTTGATTAACTGGTTATTAAACGAAGCAATGGCATGACAACGGCAAAATATGTCTAGCAACTTTTGTGGAGTTTGAGGCAGGGGTTCTTTTATTTATAGTGAAAATTGCTTAAACTCCTTAAATATTCAAATACAGCAAATTTCTTTTGTTCTCGATGGTAGATGTCTAATATTTAGATGGGCATATTTAGATTTCTACCCTATAGTTATCCCTATATACCAAAAATCGGACATCCAGCTCTATTGGCTTGCTCAGAATTAGATATGCGCATAATTAATGAGGTACAATATGTGGTGTCATAAGGTGTCCCATCATACCAAATATGAAGGGTGTAGCACTTGTGGTTACTGAGTTGTGGACAAATATATCTATTTGAGGTCAAAGGTCATTGAGGTCACGTGACATTTTGTCAAAATAATTGTATTGCTAAGTTATTCCTATATACCAAAAATCAGACCTCTAGCTCTATTGGCTCGCTCGCTTGAAAACAATCTCATAAACCTGGCCATATGGGCAACTGTGTATGGGCAGCTGGATACTTGACTTCCCGGAGAAGGCGAGCTGTCACGTTCAAGCTCAGGATTATTTGTCGATCAAATTTCAGTAAATTTACCTTACCTAGATGAAATTTTGTCTATAGGCTGAAATTTCGCCGAATTTTGACGAAATTGCATCGATTTTTCAGGTTCATATCCGACATTTTTGAGTTTTGAGTGCAGACAGAAATAAGTTTTGAGGCAACATGGCTGCGACCCCATGTTGACCCCGGTATCTGCTAAAGTGCGGGTTGCGGGCTACGGGCTGCGGGTTTTTAGAATTATGGCTAGATTTCTAATATATGTAATATGGCATTTAGTATATAAGAAATAAAACATTTAGAATGTGTCTATTATAAATAATGATGATCAGGTCTATCGTACAGTATCCCTTGTCCTGCGAAGTTCATATTTCACCATCAGGTCAAGATGGTTAAAATTAATGAAACACTACTATATGGTGTATTTTAACGTAATACTGTATATTTGAAGGCTGTTGAAAACATCAATGCTGTAAACTTGATTTTTTGGACTAAAGATGCTATAACAGACCAAACCAAATGGGTGAAAATACGTTATGTTTCTGAAAAAAATCAAAATCTGCTAAACTAAAAGCGGCGATTCCGAGGACCAATTTATTTATTCCGAGCTGCCTGGCCATTACAAATAATTAGGGATCTGAATCACTTTTCTTTCTTGCCATGGATGTGAGTGAGAAATATACGTAATACCAGACTGACCAAAAAAAATCGCGCCTCGGAAATGAAAATTGTTACATTTCTAGTATCAGCCATAGGAAGTAAATTCTTTGTAATGCATCCATTCACAATTCGGTTCCAGGGCAACTCATACAGAAAATTAAACAATGCCTAGTTAAATGCAATGCATAAGGAAAGATTTGACTTACAAAAGCGTAGAAGTGATGTGTATTGTAAATGCCGTGTATTTTTCATGAAATCTTTAAAAAGAAAAAGACGTAAAACAAGGACTTAGTTTACTTTGCCGTTTCGGTTCAAGCGAGGTCGCGACCTCAGAGACGACATTCTGCTAACATTTTACGCGAGAATTTCAGTGGGAAAAACACGCCGGTGCGTTGCCTTATTTTCAGGAATCGATCTAATAGGAATATTTTTGGATGAGTTTGTGTTCTGCAGCTCTCATAATTTATCTCCTAATATCATGAACGTATGACTTGCACCTGCAGTATGATAGTCGCTCCATGCCGGTATGCCCCCTTCAAGCACTTGATCCAGCGTGACTTTGAAAAGTTTCCTAGGACTATAATCGTGTTCACCACAATAAAATTACTTGAAACGGCGTTGAAAACGATTTCGAAAATTGTGCTTTTATCGGCGGTTGAACTAATCTGAAGTGTGAGAAGGGCGAAAATGATATCAAAAAAACACACTTTTTTCATGCCCGCAACCCGCAACCCGCAAAATAGCACATCCGGTTGACCCCTAGCCCTGCGTACGATGCTATGTGCTACAGCTAACACACAGCATCGTACGCAGGGCAAGCGAGAGACGGTTATTTACGAGAAGTGAATAAAAGACTGTCATTTTTGGAAGCGATCGAGTAGCTGAAGTAGGCTGGGATACGACTTGGGCCCGAGAACGCTGAATTTCGGCAGTATTTGGCTTTTTACGTGAAGTCCAAAATGGATTTGAAGTCACCGACCCTACGTACGGGTCTTTGCAGGGCTGTGGTGAGCGGGGCGATTAGCTGTAGCGGAACACACAGCATCGTACGCAGGGCTAGTTGACCCCAAGTGAAAATGTGTTCGCGATCAATCTTTCTATATTTTTTTCAGAATTTTCGACAAAATCATTGCTTCTTAAATCTTTTGTAAAATATAAAATACTAAAATAAAAATGCGATGTGCCATGTCTCCAGATTTCTAAAACATCGTTCGTTGACCGTTCGACGGAATACTCATTTCGCAAACTTGTGACGCAGTTGAAATTCAATACTGACCGCCAAATAATCTTAATGAGACGAGATCATTCTAGACCCCGGTTCTAGACATCCTCCAAATTATCCAACCATTCGCGTTAGAGTTCAGCTCGCTTAGAGTATCATAACATTCTTCGGCCTTCGTTTAGATCGACCCTAATCTCTCCCATTTAGGAAATATACACAAGCTACCTCGACAAAACTTCGTGCACCATCCAGGACCAAACGCACTACAAATCTGTCTTGACGTCATCATCTCCTTACATGGTAATCGGCATACCGTATTTTTTAGCAAAGGAGACACAGAATACGTCGGAGTATTCAGTTTCAAAACGTATTACATTGTGTGATGTTGTCAAAAAGGTAATGTTACTGCAGTGGTATAAATTACAAAACACAAAAGTTCAAATCAGTTTATTTTGGACTGGCTTTACCCAACATTTCATATTGTTTCTTATGCCAGATTTGACCACGTGCTTACTGGCGACCCCTTTACATGCAAATTTTGTGTCAAATGGTGTGTTCTCCTGGAAAAACAAACGTACGATTTCTATATGAAGGAGGCGAAATTTGCCCTCAAAACTCGAAACCACCCCTTTCTGGGGTGTACCTAGCTATTTTGAACGAGCTTCTCGAATCTGCAGCTCTATTTCGAAATGATGGTCTGGTTTTCTCAGCTCAAGGATAAGTGTTCTCCATCGCTGTGGGCATTACTATTCTCAACTGGGGGTACAGTTTCCAGTCGTAATGTTTTTCATTTTGTCCGGGATATAAAACCTTTCCTTTTCAAACTTTCAGTTTGATTAACACTAGTCCACATCTTGTCAGTGATTAAACATGTTTCAAGTTTAAATGTTAAATTCTAGTCTCGAGCCCTCCTGTTCGACCAAACTGAAATTACCCCTCCCACTTGGCTCGTCCAGTGGGTGTAGCAAGGGTCGTGCCATCGCTTAGGAAACGGAGGGTGCATTAATTGTTGCATTTCGATGCACATTTTGATTATATTCAGAAGATTTTGTGGCAAAAACTCAGATAGAGAAGCATTTATATTCACATCTCACTTATTCATGACTGGCTGAGAGCAGCACTTCCATTAAGTTAGCATATTACGCCATTTATTATGCCAAGAAAGATGAAGCCAAGACATTTTGCCCTCCCTGGTCTCAGCCAGAAATGGTTATACCTTACAGAGTTTTTTCCCACGGAATGAAAACAAATGTACTTGGGCTGAGGCCCAAGTACAATAATTGTAATTTCTTTGCCTTCATTCTAGGAAGAATAATAAAGATAATGTACATTGGGGCCATTCTTGTCAAAATTGTTTTCCGTTTATTTTAGTGTGTTTGAATTAAATTCATATAGACCTGAAAAAATTTTCAAGCATTTTTAATTTTGTTTCATGCAGTCATCCCAAATAAGTGTTATAGAGTATAGTACCAACTTATTATGCATTCATCGAATTAATTTTATGCCTTCAAATTAATTTTATGTGCTAAAATTAATTCTACTTGTATCTCAAATTAATTTTATGAACCCAATTCCCCTTATCACCCAATGTACCATTATTTATCAGAAGCAGTAACAGTTTTTTGTTTTATTTAAAACATAATTCACTGGTACTTATTTATTTTATGGATTTATAATTAACGACGTATAATAATGTTCATTTTATAATAATTTATTTTGATTTCTTTGCCTCATTCTAGGAAGAATAATGAAGACAAATTATTTCTGATTCTTTAACTAAAGTAAAATTATGGCCATGTAGTGGTGCATTATTTTTTGTGTGACCTGACATGACCCCATACACTCTATGATTCTGATGATTAGCTGGATATCCCCTTTCCATGGTAGCAATGGCTAAATTTGAACATGGTCCCTGTATACCTTTAAACATTTTTTTAAACCCAGCAGGCCAAGACAAGGGGAAATATTACAAGTTAAATGTTTCATGTTTAATATTGCCCAGGGCTCGAAATAAACTTTTTCCCCTGGTAGTCAACTTGGGCAACCATGTTCTGAATGTGGTAGGCCGGTGACACTGGCTGGTAGCCCATGCATATTTTAGATCAGGGTATCTCTTTTCGTTTAACCAGACAAGAAATGGCTATTTTACAAGGTTCTGCCCATGAAGTGAATTTTCTAGTCTTTTGATGTGTATACTTGCACACATTTAATGCCTAAGGAAACAGTGTAATGGACGACAGTGGGACTCAAAAGTTTTGTGACCTATAAACAACCAGTTTCACTCTCACAGTTGTATGCAAATTTTAAAAGTCGCCATGACAACATGACAACAATATGGCATTTTCAGCACTGAGATATACTGTAGCAGGGCTAAAAATAGACCTTGGCCCTTGTGTTGGGAGGAGGCATAATTTCCGTGTCATTGTGATTGATACATTATTATCGAAATGCAACGAGAATGCATTTTTATTGGCCATCGTTTCCTGTGCCTGTCATTCAAGTACGCCGTTCACATATGTAACTTTGTTCCAAAGTTCCACCGCACGGCCGGTCATCTCCAGAACAAAGTAATATTATGGCAAATTTCTGTGCCCAGCTGGGTTTGACTGCATTTATCTAGCTCGTCCCAAAGTGACGGACGCATCTTTCAACCTTTCAGCTTGGTGAAAAACGCATTTATTGATTCGCCAAGGCCTGTGGACTGGCTTATTTTTTGCACAAGTGTTACATGGACATAGGAAAAAGTTGTTGAATACTCACTGTTCCAGTGAATCTGTCATAATCAGAGTTCTCAAATAAAAAATGAATACTCACTGTTCCAGTGAATCCGTCATGATCAGAGTTCTCAAATAAAAAAATGTTGCCGAGCTCGAATACAAAGGTCTTCTCATTAAATTACGTCATTGTTATACAAGAGTTAGCCAAAGTCTGTCACCCTGATTTTTTCAAAGTTTGGAGAAGGCCGGCATTTCCATCTGAATGATTGAACGACGTGAAACGCAAAATTCCATCGCATATTATCTGGCAATATTTACAGTAGAAATACCGTATACCGTCGCTCCGGTCCAGGTTCGTATAAGCTTATACTCCACAAAATGGCCACAGGCGGCGTGAACTTTCTGAAAGGATTTCCTAAACGTCCTACTTGTTACCTTAGGGACTCACTTGTGATCTCCTGAAATACGGCTAGTTTTCAATCGATTCGAACCCACAACATACGGCATCAGTCGCCTAGCTGAGAGGCCACAGACAGAACCACTCGGCTAAATCTCCACTCCTGAAAAGTATTCTCTGCAGTAATTCCAGTTTCTGTCAACATGCAAAGCTCAACGACAAGATTATAGCACGAGACGTAGTGTACAGACGACACATTCACGCGCATATTGGCAGACTACACTGGCAAACGAGTGCGCATGCGTGAAGTTATATTTGGGGCACATATTTTGCGGAAAAACTCATGCTTTTGCTCTATCTCCATCCCAAAACTTCCTCGATCGCTTACAGTAAATGCACATGAACAAAATAAAACCCAACAATGTCAGCACAGGCGCCACAACTACAAATGCCACGCTGAAGATACATTTAACATTCTACTGGCATAGACTCTCCACAGTCGCTGTGCCTTGTTTGTGGGCGCCCACGACTGCTACGATGGGCCTGCGATCAAAGGCTACGCTGTGCAGCTCAGCAGCTGTGAGCGCACGCTGCCAGAGACAACGACTGTTGGTTTTTGCAAGTATATGAATATTCGGAGAGAATATAGGGCCTACGTACGACAATTAGAAGTCACCCCTATTGACAAAATTAAAATAAACAACACCTTTTTCCTTTTTTTCAGAATTTCCACAGCTTCAATGAATTGTTATTAGATTTCTATATAATACTTATAGCCCCTAAACTTGTAATAATAATAATAATTAATATAAGTATTATATAGAAATAATAACGCGAATAATAATAGGTTCAATTTCAGTGAAAATTTCACCATAAGGGTATTTTGGGTCGAAAAGACCAAATATGATATCGATTTCACTGCCCCATGTTTCCATGGTAACCATTTTAGAGTTGGGGTCAGAGAACACAAAAACCAGACTTATTTTAATGTTTTGAGTTGCCATGGTAACTATTATTGGATTGAAACGTTACTTTTTCCCTAATTCCTGTTAAAGAACTATTGATTGATGTAAAAATTGATAATAGGGGTTTTTCTGGTTAGAACACCAAAAGAATTACACTCATTTTAATGTGAGATGTTTCCATGGCAACCATTCAGGAGTTAAAATTACCAGTTTTTCAAAGATTCCACCCAAAATCCAGGAATCAACAGAATGTGTTATATCAAAGGGATATTTTGGGTTAGAAAGACCAAATATCCAGTGTAAAAATCCAGTAATCAACAGAAATATTATACCAAAGGGTTGTTTCGGGTTAGAAAGACAAAATATGATATCCATTTTTACTGCCCTGTTTTTCCATAGTACCCTATTTGCATTTTAAAATTTCAATTTTTGTCCAAAGTCCATTAAAAGTAATCCCAGTTACTATGCAAATGCTCTCCTAAGTGTATTTATAACAGTATGAACTCCATGTTCATTTTTGTTTAATGTTACCATAGTAACCATTTCAGTAACCACAGCTTTTTATTTAAAACCATGCATATTTTAGATCAGGGGTATTTTTTTCGTTAACCAGACAAGAAAGGGCTACTTTACGAGATTCTGCCCATGAAGTGAATTTTATAGTCTTTTGATGTGTATACTTGCACACCTTTAATACCCAAGGAAACAGGTATAATGGACGACAGTGGGACTCAAAAGTTCTGTGACCTATAACCCGTTTCACTCTCAGAGTTGTATGTAAATTTTAAAAGTCGCCATGACAACCTGACAACAACATGGCCTTTTCAGCACTGAGACATACTGTAGCAGGGCTAAAAATTGGCCATGGCCTTCTGCCGGGAGGAGGCATAATTTCTGTGTCATTGTGATTGATAAATTATCAAAATGCAACGAGAATGCGTTTTTATTGGCCACCTGTGCCAGTCATTCAAGTACGTCAGTACAGATATTGAAACTTTGTTGCAAAGTTCCACCGCACGTCGTCTTCGTAATTTCCAGAACAAAGTCACATTATTTGCCCAGCTGGGTTTGACTGCATTTATCTACCTCGTCCCAAAGTGACGGATGGATCTTTCAACCTTTCAGCTTGGTAAAGAACGCATTTATGGATTCACCAAAGGCCTGTGGATTCGCTTATTTTTGCACAAGTGCTACATGGACATATGAAAAAGTTCGACTAACCCTAGCCCTCTCGATTGTTGAATACAACCACGGTCCATTATGATGAGAGTTCTCGAATCAAAAACTGTAACCGTGCTCGAATACAAACGTGTTCTCATTAAATTACGTCATTCTTGATATACAATTGTTAGCATTCCAAATCTGTCACCCTGTTTTTTTTTCAAAGTTTGGAGAAGGGGAGCATTTCCATCTGAATGATTGAACGACGTGAAACGCAAAATTTATCGCATATTATCCGGCAATATGTACACTGTACAGTAGAAATACTGTATACACGATCTAGGTATGTATAACTATAAGCTTATACTCCACAAAATGGCCACAGGCGGCGTGAACTTTCTGAAAGATTTCCTAAACGTCCTACTTGTTACCTTAGAGACTCACATGTGATGTCCTGAAAAGTATTCTCTGCAGTAATTCCAGTTTCTGTCAACATGCAAAGCTGAATGACACGAGACGTAGTGTGCAGACTACACATTCACGAGCACGTTCACTCAACTGCGCACGCTCATATTGGCAGATTACACTGGCAAAAGAGTGCGCATGCGTAAAGTTATATTTGTAGCACAGATCTCATGGAAGCTCATGCCTTTGCTCTATTTCCATCCCAAAACTTCCTTGATTGCTTACAGTTAATGCACATGAACAAAATAAAACCAACAACGTCAGCATAGGGAGAGGGTTTATGGTTTTCGCCACAACTACAAATGCCACGCTGAAGGTACGTTTACAAGGCCAATTACACTGGCATAGACTCTCCACTGTCGCTGTGCCTTGTTTTTTACATGCCCACGACTGCCACCATGGGCCTGCATTCGAAGGCTACGCTGTGCAGCTCAGCAGCTGTGAGCACGCGCTGCCAGACACAGCGACTGTCAGTTTTTGCAAGTATATGAATATTCATAAGGGTAGTGATGTCAAAAGGAACACCTAACTGGGCGGAGAGAATATATGTACGACAATTAGAAGTCACCCCTATTGACAAAATTAAAATAAACAACACCTCTTTTTCAGAATTCCCACAGCTTCAATGAACTGTTATTAGATTTCTATATAATACTTATAGCCCCTAAACTTGTAATAATAATAATAATAATAATAATAATAATAATAATACAGGAAATCAGTACGGAAGAATTTCCTCTCTGCTTTTTGACCGTAACGTACAACTTTTAAAATATCACTGATTTGGTATTTGGTTGTAGGAAAATAAATAAATTCCTTTCAGGGGAAAGTTTTCTATTTGGCGACAGGGTTTTTCCTCAGCTTCCAAGGGTTGGTAAAGTAAAACAGAATTACAGTCAACTCGCACTTTTTCCAACCCGCCCAGAACCAACTCGCCCGATTCAAACTCGCCCGATACCAACCCGTCCGTTGTTTTGAGATAGGGTATTGTAGATTCCATGTACGCTAACCCGATGGCTCGAGGCCAGCTATTTTCATGTCATGCCAGGCCAGTAACTCGTGAAAGACGGTCCTGCTGTTCCTGAAGAACTGAGCCAGTACGCAGTAACTATCCCTATACGTAAAGAAGCCGAACGAATTTATTCTTTCAAGAGATTTGCAAAACGTGAAATTCGCAAATAAAAAGTTTTCCGTGTTGGCACATATTTCAAGCCGCACCTGTGGTTCTCTATGTTAGAAATATTTGTTGTTAGAAATAAAACGTTTCATGCGTACCAGTTGCTGCGAAAACGAGCCCTGCCACTCTTTGATATGTTCTTCCACTCCAATGACCAAGCTACCCGATTGGCAAAGGCTACCGATTCGCAGCAAGCGTACCAGTAGCTCTGCATGGCAGGGCTGTGTGTTTACCGGCGTTATACGGCCTCCGTATAACGCCGGTAAACACACAGCCCTGCCATGCAGACCTAGCGTACCAGGTACTCATAAAATTGCAAAATAATATCGGGCGAGTTGGTATCGGGCGAGTTGGCATCGGGCGAGTTGGAATCGGGCGAGTTGGTATCGGGCGAGTTGGAATCGGGCGAGTTGGTTCTGGGCGGGTTGGAAAAAGTGCGAGTTGACTGGTACCCCGTAAAACAAGGTTCTTTTACAAGGTAAAGCGAAAAAATCTTGTAGATTATATTGGCAATGTCTACTTAGCATGCGCAATGAACTATGAAAATTGTACGACCTGCTCCGTCACAGAACGGAGATAATGTCTGAGCTCGGAGGGAGGTCAGCGGATACTTATGATGGAGGGTGAATCTTGCCTGGTCTTTCACATGAGCCGTGCACACGATAAGCCTCCCACGGTGCACAACAGACAAAACTGCTGATTTAACGCGCAGTTTCTTTTCCAAAAACAGCCAATTTTTAATTTAAAATCGTGATCGATCCTAGTTTTCGAGCACGCTCATCTTGTTTAGATACACAATGTGCTAAGCTGCGTTTTTAGACTTGTGCAAAGTTCGCATTTCTCTCTCTCTGCGAGGGGACCATTTCGCGTCCGCCATTTTGAATCTTGTTTGATAGCCAGTAACACTGCCCTGCTCCGCAGAGCTAGGTTTAGAATGGGATGTTGAATTGTGAAATAGGATTTGGAATGGCATGATGTGTTGTCAAATGAAATTCGGAAGAGCATGTTGAGTTGTAAAATAGGATTTGGAATGGCATGTTGTGTTGTCAAATGAAATTCGGAAGAGCATGTTGAGTTGTAAAATAGGATTTGGAATGGCATGATGTGTTGTCAAATGAAATTCGGAAGAGCATGTTGAGTTGTAAAATAGGATTTGGAATGGCATGTTGTGTTGTCAAATGAAATTCGGAAGAGCATGTTGTGTTGTCAAATGAAATTCAGAAGAGCATGTTGAATTGTAAAATAGAATTCGGAATGGCATGTTGTGTTGTGAAATAGCATGTTGAATTGTAAAATAGAATTCGGAATGGCATGTTGTGTTGTGAAATAGCATGTTGAATTGTAAAATAGAATTCGGAACGGCATGTTGTGTTGTAAAATCAACGAAGTAATTTTGGCATGGATTGGACACCATAGTCAGTCTGTCCGTTCACGCAGATATCTCAGAGACGCCTGGAGCGATTCCATTCAAACCTAGTACAAGGATTATCATCTGTGCCATACATATGCACGTCGATTTGTTTTATTATCCGATTCAATATGGCTGTCTGGCAGCCATTTTGTTTCCTGTATTTGATGTCGGTGCGTACGTTTACGCAAATTTCTCAGTGATGCTAGGAGCGATTCCATTCAAACTTGGTACATAGATTATTATATGTTATACATATGCACATTGATTTAAGCAATAACCCCCGCCGCAGGAGGGTACACACGAGATTTTGGTACAATGCGCGACATATAGCACGAGCCGATAGGCGAGTGCTCTATGGAGCGAATTGCACCAAAATCGAGTGTATACCCGACTATGAAGGGGGTCATTGCTATTATATTATATCAACTTGCGTGTATTTGTTGTCTTACTTGGGTATTTTCATCACTCTAAGCGCCAAATGCAGAAAATGGACGTCTGATAGATCGAACGTCGGAAATTCTGCGCCCGAGACCGAGCATTTTTATAGGTTGGGATTCCGTGCAGGCACACACACAGTATCCTACGATAAATATGCATTACGTCCATATCGACATTGCATTTTATTCGCATGCACACGAACGATAGAAAATGGTCAAGAGTTCAATTCAAAAGAAAAAAGTAACAATTTTTTTCATAAATTTACATAAGAACAA
Source organism: Ptychodera flava (assembly GCF_041260155.1). Classification (NCBI taxonomy): domain Eukaryota; kingdom Metazoa; phylum Hemichordata; class Enteropneusta; family Ptychoderidae; genus Ptychodera; species Ptychodera flava. The sequence goes on from NW_027248281.1 coordinate 8,940,121, forward strand.
TAGTCCTGGTTTTTTTTGGCATACTAAAAATAGATTTGTCTAATTCTGTACCGCATACCGTCGTGACATTCAGAGGTGGCACAGTGAAGTTACAGGATCTATTTTTGATAGATAATTTGAACGTTAATTGTACCAGAAAACAAGCAGTTTTAAAATAATCCAGACTTGCGATGACTGCAACTGTGATGAACAGTTGTGCAGATTCTGAGTGTGTTGCCCGATGCAGGGAGAGCTGGACGTTGACACTGCTTGTTGCATTTGATGTCGAATATCGTCAAAGTCGCCAGGAGTCATCCCATTGTTATTTTGAACTTCTTGGTCTACATCGTTAGGACATCCCGATCCGTTATGGCCCAAACTTTGGTAAATAATATCTGACATACCGTTACTGTGAGGAAGTGTAAATTTATTTGCGTATGAACGAATACTATCTTCATTTTAAAGAGCGGTACTAGGATATATTGCGTCTCGACTCCCGATCCCGCAAAGTGCACGGTGCGGTGCGCTGTCGCCCTAATATTTGTGTGCATCATACCCCAAACGTGCTGCTTCAGAGATGTCTTTCATCATCGATCCCAACTTATTTACACCAAGAGGTGAGTTACAGACCCACACTTTTTCTGTGTATCAAAATTCGGTCTTTGGTCTTTGAAACAAAGTGGACTGTTTCGGTCTTTCTCGAGGGTCCATGGTATAGGTACGTTCAAATGCACCGACCGGGCAATTTTCGAAAATGCTGGTTTACGGGCCCGTTTTAGCACTGCTATCAGTGCTAAAACAGTATTTTAGCATCGGTGGAATGAGCTCTCGCCCAATCAGAATGGCGCATGGTAGCATGATATAATATAACTTTGTTTTGATCTGATCTAAACTGGCTGCATGGCGGCCATTTTGTTTCCTATATTTTACGACTGTGCGTTCGTTTACGTAAATTTCTCGGCGATGCTGGACGCGATTGCATTGACAGTTGGTACCTATATTAATCCTTTTCACGTATATATGCACGCCGATTTTTGGAATGATTAATCATAAATGGCTGTGTGACGGCCTTTCCTTTCCTGTATTTGATATCCATTCACAGGGTCCCCAGGTATGATCGACAGGCGTTCCAGGATGAATTTAATATAAATGCTGTGTCCATGCATAGGGGCTCATGAATGCCGATGTCTGAGATATTCCTGTGCCAATTATTTTTAGTCCCCACGGACACCGTCACGGGGGACTTATAGGTTTGGTCTTGTCCGTGCGTGTGTCCGTCTGTGCGTACGTGCGTGCGTCGGTGCGTCCGTTCACGCAGATATCTCAGAGACGCCTAAAGCAATTTCGTTCAAACTTAGTACAAGGATAGTACCCTACCTCATACAGATGCACGTTGATTTGTTTCACAATGCGATCAAATTTGGCCGTGTTAGAGGACTTTTTAGTTTACACCTCCATAGACTCCCATGTATAAGGCTGTTCTCCATAGACTCCCATGTATAAGGCTAAGAAAAAAATTACTTTCTCATCGTATTCATATTGCAAAAAGGATGCAGTGACACAGTTTTTAGTCCCCACAGATAAAGTCCTGGGGCTTATGGATGGGTCATGTCCATGCGTGAGTCATCCATGAGTCCATCCGTTCACACAGATATGTCAGTCACTTTGACAAAATGTCACGTGACCTTGGTGACCTTTGACCTCAAATATACATAGTTGTCCATAATTCAGTAACCACAGGTGCTACACCCTTCATATTTGGTATGATGGGACACAAAATGACGCCACATATTTCACCTCATTAATTATGTGTATATCTAACTTTGAGTGAGCCAATAGAGCTAGAGGTCTGATTTTTGGTATATAGGGATAACTTAGCAATACAATTTTTTGACAAAGTATCACGTGACCTCAATGACCTTTGACCTCAAATATACATATTTGTCCATAATTCAGTAACCACAAGTGCTACCCCCTTCATATTTGGTATGATTTGACACCTTATGACGCAACATATTGTACCTCATTAATTATGCGCATATCTAATTTTGAGCGAGCCAATAGAGCTAGAGGTCAGATTTTAATATATAGGGATAACTATAGAATAGAAATTTTTTGACAAAATATCATGTGACCTCGATAACCTTTTACCTAAATACACGTTTATGTCAATAAATAAGTAACCACAAGTGCTATGTCCTTTATATTTAGTAGGATGGGAGACCTAAAGACAACACATGATTTACCGCATTAATTATGCACATATATAATTCTGGGCAAGCCAATAGAGCTAGAGGTCTGAATTTTGGAATTTAGGGATTATTAGCAATACATTTTTTTTTCAAAATGTCACGTGACTTTGATGACTTTGACCTTGATTATACTTATATATGCATATCTCAGTAACCACAAGTTCTTTACACTTCAATTGGATAGGATAATAGACCTTAAGATGTCACATCTTGTACCTCATTTATTATGCACATATGTATTTCTTGGCTGGCCAATACAGCTAGAGGTCTGATCTTTTTTCCCGATTTAGAACCATAACTTAGACATGCCTCTAGTTTCAAATTGGGAACAATGACATAGACCTATGTGCCCATAGATATGAACATATACACTCCAGTGATACTTCTTAATGACTACATTTCCCTGCCCCATCAAGACTAATACTCATATTACAAGTGGGGACTATGTCATCGTCAATGACTTGTTCTTCTGGTCAAAACACCTTGAGGGAGAAAGTGCTTCGCCTTGTAACTGACCGGTGGATGATATAAGTCAGATGCCCTGCAAGCCAGTTTTTCACTTGTTTCTGGCTGACCATTAACCTTTGTTCTTTGGTGCTTCTCTGGAGAGGCGCCACCTGATCTGTAATCCATAGCTGAATACTGCTAAGGGAGCTCTTATTATTTAAGGCCTGGGGAGGGTCAGAGGAATTTCATAGGAAACTCAGAAATTTCGATTAACCCCCTGCCGAATATAATGAATTTGAGTAATCTCCTTTTCTAACTCTGAAATTTTGACTGATAACCCCCCGACACACACACACACACGCACGCACGCGCACAGACAAAATAAATACAAATACATGTATTTAGTTAATACACCGACAGTAAAGACCTGTCAAATCCCGATATACCCGGCCAGATTATCATCGGTTATCTCATGGCAAATGAAATGGTGAAACCATCAAAATGAAATTCAATTCAAAGTCACAGTAAAATACAGATGTAAAGCTCATGCTGTAACCAGTATTCAAGCATATAGTGTATTGTTAAATTTGGATGGGTAATACGACAGGGTTTTTACTAGGATATTTGACTGGGCAGGATTTGAAAATGCAGATGGGGAATACGCGAGAGGCTGAGGGGAAAGTGTCATAGGCGGCTATCCCCTATCTTGTATGTGTGCAATGGCGCAGTCTGGTGCGATCTGAAAGTTATTTTACAAACTGTTAAATCAAGGTTACACCAGAGCAAGACTTGTCTCTACATTCAAACGCTTTTTGGTAGGTATCGCAAGCTGGTAGATAAATACAATATCTCTCTTCGACAAATGATCACTGATGGCATCGGTGACATTGGGCCTTAGTTAGTGAACACTACCTATCTGGATTATAGATTGATACATGGCGGGTGCCACATGTGGGGCAGGATGCGCTTACTATTTTCGAACCACCTGACATCACTTCTTGGATTTCTGGCCAGAGGTCCATATATCTTTCTTTCATGGATATGACTTTGTTTGTGTACCGTCTATTTACTGTCTGTTCTGTTCTGTTTTGTGTCTATGTTTACAACTATTGTCCTACGAATTCTGACCTACTGTCATTGGATTATGGATTGGTATGATTGCGGTTATTTTCATTTGTTGTTTTACTACATAAAACTGTTGGAACATCACAAGGGATAGAGCACAAGAGGGGTTTCCTCCTCTCGTATCGAAAATGTCGAGAAATTGATGTGTGTAATGGTGCAAGTTGTGAGGTGTTACAATGTATTTTGCACTTGGTAAAACTGTTTGAAAATGACATCGAGCACTGATATATGATATATGTTTTACATTTGCATGATCAGTGCTTGAGACACAATATTCAACAACCAAACAATGGCAATACATTTTGAAAAAAAAAGTTTTCAGTTTGCCAGAGATTAAAGACCAAAGAATATGCAGGAATGAAAATCTGTCCGTTAAGAAATTCACTTCGTCAACATTCTTTATCACGAGGAGTTGATAAACGTTACGTGCTGAGGTCAATTGGTAGGTAACTCTTCATGATTCACTTTGCTCATTCATGTGAATAGTTGGCGACGTGCAACAAAAATAGTGAAACTATTCTCAATAGTTACAGTGACTATCCCCTTAAAATGGTGCTGTAAGGAAAACATAGGCGGGAGTGTGTAAAATGAATGTGTTGGTAAACATAATCTCATCGCTTAGCAAAAGTTATGAGACCCGCCAAAATCAAAATACTCACGCCACGCCAGCGTTCCATTTCAAATTCGATCAAGTATGAACAGCTGAGAGCATAGAGTTATAACAAGCAGCTTTGCGACATATGTGAATGCACAGTAGATTAAATAGCCGTACCAGTCGGTTTTTCGCCGAGAAATATACATTTCCTGGGACGTCAAATATGCCGAGTTTACCCTCTTAGGAAGAAATTATAGCGGATTAGGGAAAACATAAAGTGAGTACCCTGTAAGCTGCAGTGTCGCACACTCGTTCGTGATTTTCTTGCTGTACGAATAAAACATCTCGAAGGTATTTGCATCGTCTGCTCGTATATTTTGGTTACCGGCATGCTTAAATAAAACTAAACTTATTTTAACAACATGAACGAAAGTTTGACTTTCCCTAGTATCTCGCATTGTATCAGAAACCGACATCGGTCATGACCTCGCTCTGTGAATCTCACTGAAAGGTACAACTCTGAATTATAATATGTGCACCTTGTCCGTCGCGAGTATTACAGTGCAGTCAGATTTTTCTGGCTCAATTATGGCTGTAAACGTTGTAATCAACAGGAAACGTCGTATAGCCGTTATATCATTGATACACTGTCAACCATGACCGTAATCTTCTGCAGCATCGACGTCATGAAAACATAGCACCGTATTTGACCAGCCGTGAACTATTATAACAGGTCTTGTAAAATATATATAAATTTTCAACGCCTTCGTTTGTATGTTTTTGGTACGAATGCACTTGCACCTAAGTACCCAGGAACTGGCTGCAAAACTAAATTTTGACCATAATCCGAATTTCGAATTGTCAAAAGTCTTATTCGCCATGCTGTTTTACATATATAGCAACATACCAGAGAAGGTCACGCATGTGTGTGTAAGGGACAACTGCATATTAAAAGGTTTGAAATGATAGACTGACAGTTGATGCAACACACACACATATTTGTATATATATAATATATATATATTATATATATATATATATATATATATATGCCGCCGCAAGCAGAAACCACCCTAACGCAATTTTTTATCGATTTATATATATATATATATATATATATATATATATATATATATATATATATATATATATATATATATATATATATATATATATATATATATGTCACACCTGAGAGTTGACAAAAATTTGTTTAAGTTGTGCTAGGCGTGACTATAAGAAAATATATTGTCAAACGGCATGAAAGTCTGTGCCTAAACTGACAATTAAAATGTTCCTCACTTTCGTTCCACTGAGACCTCTTAACCTGGTCGCGATAGTTCGCTCAGATAGGTGGTATTTACTTCTAAATGTACAATAGAAAGCTATCTCACAATTATATCAGTTGGCATAACAGTTCCGCCAACAACAATATTTATTACTAAAGAATAAATCAACAACAACAGCGAGTATTCGCAGATACCCTGTATGGTACAATGATTGACAACTCGCTAACAACTATAGCAACGACTGACAGTACTACACCAAAGAAATTGTTTCCGTGACGTCACAATTTGCTTGAATAACACTGAAAATATGATAGCTATGTGCTAGTAAGCCTTAATGTCTTTAAACTGGCTTTACTCATAACACACAGAAATACACCAGTTCTCTGTTCATATGGTGTGCACTCACAACAAACTCAGCAGTCTAATAGTGACATCTCTACAGTATTTCCGGTCACTATGACAAATAAAAGTTATCTCAAAGTTTGAACACACTGTAGTAATTTTACAAGTGTACAGAAAATAACATTAGCCTATAGCAGTGAGGCTTTTAACTCTAAACTGATACTTGAACAATGCAACAGTTCAGTAAATTCAGTAAACACTAAACGACAATCTGAAATTGGTTGTAGTTCTATCAAACTAATACAACAGTATTTCAGTGTCAGACAACTTGTACAAACACTCATGCTATTCTAAGCCTTCTTGTAGGGAAATAACAATCGCCCACTTTTCGAACCAATTTCACCCACGATCCAAACTATAAACGTCCCTCCAAGCGGCAAAGAATCACTCATACAAAATCGACTTACACTCGTGTGTGTGTGATTATTAAAGCACGATTTCGATTCCGCCGAAAGCTCGGATTTGTAGGCAAAGTTTACACAGTTCGAAGGACGAGAATCTTTGTTGTCGTACAAGCGTGTATATCTACTAACCTGCTCGTTACTGTTCCTGACGTCCGGTCCAGTGGCGCGGCGCAGCGTTGAAGGGGCATAGAAGTTCCATATACAGGCTGGTGAGTTCCCACTCGCGTCGAAGCTTCCGGTCTGTCCTTTCACTCGTAGCTACGTCATTCGCCCACACGTGGTCGGGGCTCGATGGATCGTTCTGTCAGAAATTGTCTCTCTTACCACATTTGAATGTTCTCTAAATGTTCCTGAGTCTCACCCGTACTAGACGGTGTGATGGTTGAGTCAGTTCCGACGTTCACAACGTCGGAACAGAAAGTTTGAAATTCGACTGTACGCAAGTCGCGTCCGGCCCCATGCCGTCTTCCAGCTTCTTCTTCTACGTCACCAGACATGTGACATAGTATACGTCATAGCCCGCCAATCACTGGCGCTTAGCCGCTCAAACTTCCTAGGCTAGTGTTCTGTTTGCTGGCCACCACACAAGACCAGCAATAAGTTTTTGAATTCGTCGTCTCTGTCCAAAGATACGAAGATTTATAGAGTCTCTATCTCCAGCAATATAACATCGCGTATCCTCCGAACAATCATTTTATTATTGTGTAAGTGTACTGAGTGCACAAAACACATTCACTCAATCATACGTGTAGAAGCAGTCTGACAACATATGAAAGTTACTTTTTCTCTATTAAATTAAAAATGAGTGAAATCACACATGTGATATATATATATCGATAAAAATCGATACAAATGTGCGTTAGGGGTGTTTCTGCTTGCGGCGGCCTATATATATATATATATATATATATATATATATATATATATATATATATATATATATATATATATATATATATATATATAATATATATATATATATATATATATATATATATATATATATATATATATATATATATATATATTATATGCCCAGAGTTCCAAGAGTGCTGGACGGCTCATTAATATTCATGAGCATTAATATTCATGAAAAACTGTAACATTTACATGCTTGTATTTTTACATTCTTAGGGCTTGATATACAAATAATAGCCAATTCCAATGTATCTTCAAAGTATTTTTTCAGTTTTAACTGAACAAAACAGAAAGAAAACAATCTTTAGTAGTTGTAAAGGAATCTTTTGAAGCTTCTGAAAAAAATGTACCACTTTTTGTAATCATTTTCCTGTGCTTATATCATCCCTCACCACTATTAAGTTTGGATTACCATTGGACTGTACCAGCATCCAGTGTTTTTTTAAATGACCTAGGTAGTCTTGTTACTGCTCATGCGCAGACTCTATAGAGTTTAAACCAAGAACTTAGGGGTTGGCTAATCGGCCATAGTTTTGAAAGTGGAATTTCTCGATGTAAAATTCACTTCAATTGCTTCTTGATAGTCATTGTAGAATGAGAAAATTCACAAACAGAGAGGCTTGTTGCCACGGACAAGTAACTTTTGGCTTATTGACCTGAAAAATAAGTGAGTGTTCATTGATAATTCAAAGACTGGATTCGTTGACACCAAACTTGCTCGTGACTTTCATTGCATGCAGTCTTTTCCACGATGCCACTCATTGAGTTTGAACTGAACATTGAAGAGTACGTTTTAGTTAGAAGTCCTGTTTTTTGTGCTCATTTTCGCTTCCGTACTTCATTTTTGTGGTGTTATAAACCTTGATACAAAGCAAAAAAACTTCAGTTTTTCTCCTTCTTTCGATCGTACAGAGATACTGTGTGACAGAGAAACCGTGTCTAGTTCATTAGGGCGATGATCTTGTGAACGTACGTTCAACAGCTGAACAGCTTTTCATATGCAAAATCAGCGTACGGTAATCAACCAGTGGTATTGTTTAAATAGCATTTTATTGAAAGGCATTCTATAGTACCATTGTTTTCATCAACTTTTCATGCAATTTTATGAACTGCTTGACCTCAAAAGTGTCACTCATAGACATTCATGTTGATTGTTCAAAGCATTGAACTGCAAGTACAAGTGCCGGTCGGTCACTTGTCAATGCTGGTCGGAAATTCTGAGTGCCGGACGGGCCCGTCCAGCGCCGTCCGGCGTAGGCAGAACCCTATATATATATATATATATATATATATTATATATATATATATATATATATATATATATATATATATATATATATATATATATATATATATATATATATATATATATATATAGGCCTCCGCAAGCAGAAACACCCCTAACGCACATTTTTATCGATTTTTAGTTATAGGTATTTTCTAAAGTACTTATGATGTAGTTTCCACAAATGCATGTGATCTGCCCAACTTGTGATTCTATCCCCTCTAAATCAGGGCTGAAAGTGACCTTTGATATATGCAAATTTATGCATAATTAGGTCCGCCCACTTTGCAAAACATGGAAATGCAGGTCACTTTTATGTGATGCAGAGAGAAAATCATTACCTGTGATGGGATAAATTAGGCACTTACTGTCAGCCACTGTGACATTTTTATTCCTTCGACAGCAAACTGTTCATATGTAATTCTACAGTGAAAAAATTATCATTTTTATGATAAATTTACTGCATAAAAACATGAAAATTACTAAAGAAACATGTTGCTAAGCAAGAAACACATTCATGAAATTCCACAGCATACACACGGATACTAACAAAGCTGATATTCTTTACAAGGATTCTATCGTTTTACAAATACAAACACATAGGAGTGAATACTCTTCACTAAATGACAAGGCACTATACAAAATATAATGATGGATAGTTAAATGATGCCTAATGATAAATACAGGTAAAACAATTGATTATGCCATTGCTATATCCAGATGAGAGCTCTTCTTACAAAAAATGTAATTCTCAAATACACCAGTGTTACTGAATTTATCAATAAGTTTGACCCTCTCATCATACATGCCTCTCAGTAAAATGAACACAATATCTTAATCTATATTTAGACATTACACCAAACACTAAGATCTTTTCATTTCATTGACACACAGCTTAGTACTAAGCTGAAACATATCTGTGAACACTGGCTGTTAATGTTTACTGCAATGAGAAAAAAAAAATTCATCTCTATAGGGTTCTCTAACATATGGCAACGCTTTGCTATGTAGTTCTCTGTGCCTTTGAAGACTGATCCCACCTACTGGTAGTACAGGGGGTTCCAATTCATTATCAGGTGGCCAAGTAATCCCCTTTTAACAGTGTTCGAAATAACACCTGTCCGGCAGTCCGAGACTGGTTGTTTTTCTGCCGGACTGGTAAAATAAAAAAAGTTACCAGTACGGAGGACAGGTTGACTTTAGCGTGGGGAGTCTTCTTTAAAACTACGTCTGCTATTTTTTCTCCGGGCTCCCATTCGAATTTTATGGCAAGACAGTTTTCTTTCCCTTAAATTCATCCTACTCAACAGCGCATAACAAAAATACTTAGGCACATAAAAGTAATCGCAGTATCAGGACTGGTAAGTTTTTGGCAGGACAGGCAATTTTTGAAGTTACCAGTCCTGGTGACTGGTTGATATTTTCCACGAATTTCGAACACTGCTTTTAAATAGATTTACCCTTTCTTCTGGATAAGCTACACCTTCCCTTACATATACAGCACCTGGATAGTCTTTAGAGAAGCGAAAATGATGACATTTACTGATCCCCTTTAAATTCTTCAGATATGACATTAAACACTTATCTCATTCCCAACACTTGAAAATTTGGTTCAGACTTGCCCACTTCCATATACAACCTTGATTTGTTTACCTTTGAACTCTTATTTACAACAAATGATAATTGACTCATATTGTCAACATCACTTCTTCGGTACAACTGCCTGATTTTCCAAAATGCAGAGTCACATACACATTTAGTGTGACCTGCCTCCATGAAGTGATAGCTGATCTCATCATGCAATCCTTTACTGCAACGATAAATAAAATAATGTATGACACTCTGTTTTTTATTTTGGCCTGCACAATTATCAGCATAAAAAGCAGCATGCTTTTCACCTAAACTAAAATTAGAGAGGTATTGATGAACCATACTGATGACATTATTTGGACCATGGCATTTATTTTTGTTTTTTTTAATAGTTTGAGATTCATCAAACAAATAGTTAATTTGTTGCCTACATGCTTCATTCTGAATCCCAAAACAATTAACTCTAAGGGGATTCAGGAAAGGAAGTGGCCCAACCTGACGTGATTGATGTGACAGAATAAAACTCTTAGCAAAACCAAAAGTGTAGTGAACTTTAAACAAATCATGGCTAGGAAAATCATAATGATCAGGTCTAATAGATTCCCCGTGAGGCTCATACTCTGTACATGCAGATTTAATACACTGATTGAAAAAGTTCCTTTCTGACCGAGCACTTAATACGTGTCCAGTGAAGTCTGTGGTTGCAGAGAGTTTGTCATCGTTCAGATGTTGCATACTGAATTCTGCGTCTGTATGCCTCACATTTGTAGCACACGTCTGTCCTTGGCTCCATCCGTTGGATGTGTGGAACACAACTATTCCAAATATTTCGAAATTTTGTCTCACCCACACTGATGCAGAAAGGGTCATTTTCTGCACAACTTTTCTTGTATTTGGAATAAACTTCTGTTTTAGTATCACAGGAGAGTAAGTACACTGGAGGACGACCATCCCTACCTCGAGGGGCTGCTGGCATTTGAAGTCCATGTTCTTCTGCATACCTGATCAAGTACTGGACAACATCTTGAATCACCTAAAAATAGAAGCAATATTGTCCGTTGTTAGCAACCGCAGTTTAATTGACAGCCGATTCTTTATATTTAGGGTAAATTGTTGCGAAAAGTGTTTCCTATTATGTTCGCACAAGTGAGAAATAGGGCAAAATTCATTGAGAGTTGGTGTTAGTTTAATTTTATTTACAAGTAGGGCTTTATTAACACGAAACATTTAACTTGTAATATTTCCCCCTTGTCTTGGCCTGGTGGGTTAAAAAAAGTGTTTAAAGGTATCGTGCACCATGTTCAAATTTAGCCGTTGCTACCATGGAAAGGGGGGGGGGGGGTCTGGTTAATTATAGAGTCTATGGGTTCACGCCAGGTCATACAAGTAATAATGCACCACTACATGGTCATAATTTTAGTTTAGTTAAACAATCAGAAATAATTTGTCTTAATTATTCTTGCTGGAATGAGGCAAAGAAATCAAAATAATTAATGTATTAATACGTCGTTAATTATACAATAAAATAAATAAGTGTCAATGAATCATGCTTTAAATAAAACAAACTGTGCGCTACTGTTACTGCTTGTGATAAATGGTACATTGGGGGGAATTGGGTTCATAAATTAATTTAGCACATAATATTAATTTGAAGGCATTAACTTAATTCAATCAATGCATAATAAGTTTGTACTATACTATATAACACTTATTTGGGATGACCGCATGAAACAAAATTGAAAATCTTAAAGAATTGTTTCTGGTCCATATAAATTAATTCTTACACACTAAAATTAACGGAAAACATAATTTTGACCAGAATGGCCCCACTTTACATTATTTTTATTATTCTTCCTAGCTGTAGGCAAAGAAATTACAATTATAATTATTATAGAACAAATGTTAGAAGTTGTTACCTAAAAAATCAATACAATAAATAAAAACTGAATTATGTTTTAAATAAAAAAACATGTGGTTACCAAAATGGTTACCATGGCAACATAAAACAAAAATGAACATGGAGTTCATGCTCTGATAAATACACTTAGGAGAGCATTTGCATAGTAACTGGGATTACTTTTAATGGAATTTGTAAAAAAAAATGAAATTTTAAAACGCAAATAGGTTACTATGGAAACACAGGGCAGTAAAAATGGATATCATATTTTGTCTTTCTAAGCCAAAATAACCCTTTGGTATAATATTCTGTGGATTACTGGATTTTTACACTGGATATTTGGTCTTTCCGATTCAAAATATCCCTGTAATATAAAACATTCTTTTGATCACTGGAATTTAGGTGGAATCTTTGAAAAAACTGGTAATTTTTACTCCTGAATGGTGGCCATTGCATCATTTCACATTAAAATGCGTGTGGTTTTTTTTTGGTGTGCTAGCCAGAAAAACCCTTATGATCAATTTTTTTACATCAATCTATAGTTGTTTAATAGGAATTAGGAAAAAGTAACATTTTAAATCTAAAAATAGTTACCATAAGGCAACTTGAAACGTTCAAATAAGTATTTTTTTTGGTTCTCTGACCTGAACTCCCCCACTAGATAATTTCATATCAATCAAATTAACTTTTCATGGATATTAGAAAAACTGAAATTTTCAACCCCTTAAATGGTTACCATGGAAATATGGGGCAGTGAAATCGATATCATATTTGGTCTTTTCGACCAAAAATATATTCATGATGAAATTTTCACGGAAATTGAACTAATTATTATTGGCGTTATTATTTCTGTATAATACTGATATTAAATATAGCTGCAAGCAGCGATGACTGGGTTTCGACACAAATGGCAGCATTAGAGCAAAAGAAAAATTAGATCTGCACCTACCTGATGAATAATTGGCACATTTGTTAAAATAGTACTAAAAGTCATCCTTTCAACCTGGTAGTTTGGCATAAAACTTTTATCAAATACGTATGCAAGTGTACCAAATATCGAGCATTAGCTCTATTGGCTTGCTCAGAATTAGATATGCGCATAATTAATGAGATATCATAAGGTCTCCCATCATACCAAATATGAAAGGTGTAGCCCTTCTGGTTACTTAGTTATGGCCATATACGTATATTTAAGGTCAAAGGTCATCGAGGTCATATGACATTTTGTCAAAAAAATTGTATTGCTAAGTTATCCCTATATACCAAAAATCAGACCTCTAGCTCTATTGGCTGGCTCAGAATTAGATATGCGCATAATTAATGAGATGCAGGATGTGATGTCATAAGGTCTCCCATCGTTCCAAATATGAAGGGTGTACCACTTGTGGTTACTTAGTTATGGCCATATATGTATATTTGAGGTCAAAGGTCATCGATGTCACATGACATTTTGTTAAAAAAATTGTATTGCTAAGTTATCCCCATATACCAAAAATCAGACCTCTAGCTCTATTGGCTGGCTCAGAATTAGATATGCGCATAATTAATGAGATGCAGGATGTGATATCATAAAGTGTCCAATCATACTAAATATGAAGGGTGTAGCACTTGTGGTTACTTCGTTATGGACATGTTATGTATATTTTAGGTCAACGGTCTCAAGGTCACGCGACATTTTGTAAAAGAAAAATTGAAACCCATAGATATCCTTATATACCAAAAATGAGACCTCTAGCTCTATTGGCAAGCACAGAAATAGATATGTGCATAATAAATGACTTGCAGGAAAATTCCAAGGTCAAAGGTCAAATGGCATTCCCTAAATTGTGGTATGCAATTTTGTCCCCTACTGGCCATTGTCCAATAGACGCTTGCTGTCTTGGACTTAAACGTAGGCCAGAATAAGCCATTGCAATAGCTTAGCTGCATAGGTATAGGGGAGGTCAAAGGTCACTGAAAAATCAGAAAAATAATATTTTAAAAATCTTCTTCTGAAAATTGGCAAATCCTGTGACCTTGATATTTGCCATGAAGAAGCAAGGCTATAAGGTCTAAAAAGTGACTGGAGCAGAATTTTGATTTACCATTTGTTATGCAAATGAGCTCAATTTTAAAGTTTATTATCAAAATGGCCGAAAGGTCACGTGACCTTTTGTTATGGTCATGTGACAAAAAATTACTTTTGCTGAGTTGTACCTGTGTACCAAATATGAAGTCTCTAGGTGCAACGGTGTTCGCGTGGTAGTTGCAAAAGCGCGACAGAAGAAGAAGAAGAAGAAGAAAAAGACAATAAAAAACAGAACGATTACAATAGGGTTTCACACTGATAATAATAATTAATATAAGTATTATATAGAAATAATAATGCGAATAATAATAGGTTCAATTTCCATGAAAACTTCACTGTAGGGGTATTTTGGGTCGAAAAGACCAAATATGATATCGATTTCACTGCCCAATGTTTCCATGATAACCATTTTAGGGGTTGAAAATTCCAGTTTTTCTAATATCCCAAGAAAAGTTACTTTGATTGTTATGAAATTTATCTAGTGGGGGAGTTCGAGTCAGACAACACAAAAAAACAGACTTATTTTAATGTTTCGAGTGGCCATAGTAACCAGTTTGGGATTGAAAATGTTACTTTTTCCCTAATTCCTATTAAAGAACTATTGATTGATGTAAAAAATTGATAATAAGGGTTTTTCTGGTTAGCACACCAAAAAAAATCACACTCATTTTAATGTGAGATGTTTCCATGGCAACCATTCAGGAGTAAAATTACCGGTGTTTCAAAGATTCCACCTAAAATCCAGTAATCAACAGAATGTGTTATATCAAAGGGATATTTTGGGTTAGAAAGACCAAATATCCAGTGTAAAATCCATTAAATCAACAGAATATTATACCAAAGGGTTATTTTAGGTTAGAAAGACAAAATATGATATCCATTTTTACCTCTCCTGTGTTTCCACAGTAACCTATTTGAGTTTTAAAATTTCATTTTTTTTCAAAATTCCATTAAAAGTAATTCTAGTAACTATGCAAATGCTCTCTCTTAGTGTATTTATCACAGCATGAACTCAATGTTCATTTTTGTCTTATGTTGCCATGGTAACCTAATTGGGAACCACTACTTTTTTTTATTTAAAACAATAGACCATTGAGTGGGTCTATGTTAAACATAATTCACTGTTTTTTATATATTTTATGGATTTCTAAGTAACAACTTTTAACGTTTGTTCTATAATAATAATAATAATAATAATAATAATAATAATAATTGTAATTTCTTTGCCTTAATTCTAGGAAGAATAATAAGATAATTTACATTGAGGCCATTCTTGTCAAAATTGTTTTCCGTTTATTTTAGTGTGATTGAATTAATTTTATATAGACCAGAAAAATTTTTCAAGCATTTTAATTTTGTTTCATGCAGTCATCCCAAATAAGTGTCACAGAATATAGTACCAACTTATTATACATTCATCGAATTAATTTTATGCCTTAAAATTAATTTTATGTGTTAAAATTAATTCTACTTGTATCTCAAATTAATTTTATGAACCCAATTCCCCTTATTACCCAATATACCATTATTTATCAGAAGCAGTGACAGTTTTTTTGTTTTATTTAAAACATAATTCACTGGTACTTATTTATTTTATGGATTTATAATTAACGACGTATAATGTTCATTTTATATAATTTATTTTAATTTCTGTGCCTCATTCTAGGCAGAATAATGAAGACAAATTATTTCTGATTCTTTAACTAAAGTAAAATTATGGCCGTGTAGTGGTGCATTATTTTTTGTGTGACCTGGCGTGACCCCATATACTCTATGATTCTGATGATTAGCCAGATCTCCCCTATCCATGGTAGCCAAGGCTAAATTTGAACATGGTCCTTGTATACCTTTAAACTTTTTTTAAACCCAGCAGGCCAAGACAAGGGAAATATTACAAGTTAAATGTTCCATGTTTAATATTGCCCAGGGCTCGAAATAAACTTTTTTCCCTGGTAGTCCACTTGGGCAACCATGTTCTGAATGTGGTAGGCCGGTGACACTGGCTGGTAGCCCATGCATATTTTAGATGAGGGTATCTTTTTTTCGTTAACCAAACAAGAAACGGCTATTTTACAAGGTTCTGTCCATGAAGTGAATTTTCTAGTCTTTTAATGTGTATACTTGCACACCTTAATGCCCAGGAAACAGGTGTAATGGACGACAGTGGGACTCAAAAGCTTTGTGACCTATAAACAACCCGTTTCACTCTCACAGTTGTATGCAAATTTTAAAAGTCGCCATGACAACATGACAACAATATGGCATTTTCCAGCCTGAGATATACTGTAGCAGGGCTAAAAATAGACCTTGGCCCTTTTGTTGGGAGGAGGCATAATGTCCGTGTCATTGTGATTGATACATTATTATCAAAATGCAACGACAATGCATTTTTATTGGCCATCGTTTCCTGTGCCTGTCATTCAAGTACGTCAGTTCAGATATGTAAACTTTGTTGCAAAGTTCCACCGCACGGCCGGTCGTTTCTGTCATATGGCAAATTTCTACGCCCAGCTGGGTTTGACTGCATTTATCTAGCTCGTCCAAAAGTGACGGACGCATCTTTCAACCTTTCAGCTTGGTGAAAAACGCATTTATTGATTCGCCAAAGGCCTGTGGACTCGCTTATTTTTTGCACAAGTGCTAAATGGACATAGTGAACCCGTCATGATCAGAGTTCTCAAATCAAAAAATGTTGCCGAGCTCGAATACAAAGGTCTTCTCATTAAATTACGTCATTGTCATACAAGAGTTAGCCAAAGTCTGTAACCCTAATTTTTTCAAAGTTTGGAGAAGGCCGGCATTTCCATCTGAATGATTGAACGATGTGAAACGCAAAATTCCATCGCATATTATCTGGCAATATTTACAGTAGAAATACGGTATAACGTCGCTCCGGTCCAGGTTCGTATTAGCTTATACTCCACAAAATGGCCTTTCTGAAAGAATTTCCTAAACGTCCTACTTGTTACCTTAGGGACTCACTTGTGATCTCCTGAAAAGTATTCTCTGCAGTAATTCCAGTTTCTATCAACATGCAAAGCTCAACGACAAGATTATAGCACAAGACGTAGTGTACAGACGACACATTCACGTGCAAACGAGTGCGCATGCGTGAAGTTATATTTGCAGCACAGATTTCGCGGAAAAACTCATGGTTTTGCTCTATTTTCATCCCAAAACTTCCTCGATCGCTTACAGTAAATGCACATGAACAAAATAAAACCCAACAACGGCAGCACATGGTTAATGGTTTTCGCCACAACTACAAATGCCACGCTGAAGATACATTTAACATTCCACTGTCATAGACTCTCCAGAGTCGCTGTGCCTTGTTTGTGGGCGCCCACGACTGCTACGATGGGCCTGCGATCCGAAAGGCTACGCTGTGCAGCTCAGCAGCTGTGAGCACGCGCTGCCAGAGACAACGACTGTTGGTTTTTGCAAGTATATGAATATTCATAAGGGTAGTGATGTCAAAAGAAACACCTATCTAACTGGGCGGAGAGAATATATGTACGACAATTAGTATTGACAAAATTAAAATAAATAACACCTTTTTCTTTTTTTCAGAATTCCCACAGCTTCAATGAATTGTTATTAGATTTCTATATAATACTTATAGCCCCTAAACTTGTAATAATAATAATAATAATAATAATAATAATAATAATAATTAGTAGTATAGTAGTAGTAGTAGTAGTAGTAGTAGTAGTAGTAGTAGTAGTAGTAGTAGTAGTAGTAGTTTTTTCAAATATCTTTATTTCACATAGGTCCCTACATACTAAAACTGTAAAAAGAAATTTTACATTTCAAGGAACCAAAATAAATATAAGATATAAATAAAAGAAAATCACTACAAAGTGATGGTCGGCATTGAACAGTAAAACGTATGAATGACAACAGCAAATGTCAGCAAGAAAGACATATCTTAAACCTATCACATAATACTTCAACGATGACACAACCTGGCGATGCACAAAAGCACGAAGCATCTTAAATGTGAAAATTGAGTTGACCATCATGAGTGTCACAAAGAAAATCATCAAAAGCCCAAATAATATTAAAAGAATGTAAATTTTCATTAAGACGATGATACTCAAATTCAAGTCTTAATCTGGAGAAAATCTTGGTTTTAAATATGTCCAAAGGATCAACAGGACCCTGGTTTCTAAACACATTTCTTCTTGCTAAATGTATACACAACTTAGCCATTGTAGAAATGTAAACAAAGAGAGACATTGCACGTCTATGAATAAATACAGAGTTTTTAACAGGAGGATTAATGAAAAACCATGCAATGTTTACAGCTTGCCCAGGTAAAACTAAACGAGACGTTATAGTGGAAATAACACCTAGAAGCGGTTGAATGTTTGGACACTCAAGGAAAGTATGTAAAAGAGAATCAATGTCATTACAGAGAGAACAGTTTGCATCTGAACGAAAACCAGCACGGAACAAAAAAGAACTAGTTTGATAGGCTCCGTGCATAATGCGCCATTGTAAATCCCCTTCTTTCTTTATGATGGGATCACAATAAAATGAAGCAAAGTTTGGTTTCATGGAATGTTGAATGCTCAAAATGTCCCTCCAGATTGTGTCTAATCTGTCTGGTAAACATGCATAATGATGAACCATTATGAAGTACTTGTAAATTGCAACATTTTCTATTTTACACAGAAAATAATTGTGCTCTGTAGAATCTTGCAGATGAAAAGAATACACAGTATCTGGCACATTGTTTGGATTGTTGTTACAAAAATGATTTTCAATGTCGGATTTCAAACGAATAGGGATAGGCTTGTAAATACATTATAAAGACAAAGAAATAATACACTGTGATCGCAACTCTATCACACAAATCTGAAGAAGTTAACCGACGATTTTCCACAGTATTGAAAAGATCACCCATAGTGTAACTTGAACGTTGACAAAGGCTGGTACAGTAAAAGGAGACTTATGAACGGGATGCATAATGAGTGGGTTTTGAAAAAGAGGCTCTTTAAGAATGTCAGGAACACTCAGTGGAATTCCTTTACGAATTTTGTCAACAGAATTCCAACAATGTAACAAATCACGATGAAAAACAGGAATAGCAGCATTACAAAAATCAATGTCAGTCGTGAGAAGTAACTGTTTGTCATAATTGAGACCACCAACTCTTCTAAAATAAAAATCTGTGAAATAATACGACGGATGATGAACATCCTGATACAAATACTTTTGAATGTAACTGAGACGTAAAGAATACAACGAGTTTTAAGATGAATAAGGCCTTGGCCACCTTGAATGAGAGGTAAATACAGTGTTTCTGAAGGAATCCAATGACGTCCTTGCCAGAAAAATCTCAGAAAAAGGGTTTGAAGGTAAGAAAAAGTTTGAACATCGGGAGTTGTACAAGTCAATCTGTGAAGTAATTTTGATGCAATCAGCTGATTAATGACTAAAACACGACCTCTGTAAGACATGCCAGGTGCAAAAGACGACCAAAATTTCACCTTGTTTTCAGTGATGTTCACTAATTCGGAGCAATTTTTCTGACAATAATTATTTGAGTTACCAACATACACACCGAGCAGTTTTAACCCTGTTGAGTTCCATTTGATATTTAATGGCACCAGCCCAGAGACGTTCAGATTTCTTGAGGTCAACTGTTGCATTAGATGCATTTTCATATATCTTAAGAGTGGATTTTAGTTACTAAAATCTTCATCTCGAGTAATAAAAGCTTCAACATCGTCCGCATACGCAGAGAGGCATGTAGGACTAGGAGCTTCTGGTATTATCAATCCCCTTATGTTACTGCTATTCCTAATCTTATCTAAAATGGTTCTAAGGCAATCACATAAAGTTGACCAGAAAGTGAGCAACCTTGACGAATCCCACGATTAATTGAAATTGGAGCGGTAATGGAACTATTTATCTTCAGCACTGACTGAATATCTGTATAGAGAGTTTTAATGTAATTAATAAAGCGGGGGCCAAAACCAAAAGAGCACAGAGTTTTAAAAAGGTAATCATGGCTGACACGGTCAAATGCCTATTCCTAGTCTAGAGCAACAATACCAAGAGGTGAGTTTGTGTCGTTGGCATAGAAAATACTGTCTTGTAATAAATTCACATTATCAAATATGTGACGATTTGGAATAGAGCAAGACTGATCAACATGGATTATTTTGGAAAGGACATTACGTAAACGAATTGAAAGAGCTTTCGTGACAATTTTATAGTCGCTACATAACAAGCTAATGGGTCTCCAGTTCTTGACTAATGTGTTGTCTCCGGCTTTCGGGTGAAGACTTAGCACTGCTCTCCGACAAGAAATAGGAAGCTGATCATTACGAAAACACTCAATGAATACCTTATGAAGGTCTTGACCAATAACAGACCAAAATGTTTTGTAAAATTCATTAGGCAAACCATCCATTCCTGGAGTACGGTCAGTTGAAAGTTGTTTTACAGCAAAGGTAAGTTCATCATGAGTAATTTCAGCATCAAGATAGTCACGATCTTCCTCGTTCAGTTGCACCAAATTGTCGAGAATTGCCGACTGAGCATCAACGTCAACATGTTCAGCAGAATAAAGATCCTTGTAAAAACTGTAAAAAAATGTCACGAATTTCATCAGATTTTTCCGTTATTGATCCGTCAGCACGTTTCACGTGTCCTTCCCCTCTCTCGTTCAAGGGCAAAAAATAAACTGTTTGAAACATCACTGTGAGTAAGTAATTGATGACGAGATCGTACTGCTGCACCTCTGCTCTCCAGGTCTACCAACTGAGCCAGAGAACTTTTCTTTTGTTGGTATTCATCCAAGAGACTTTTATCTTCGTGTAAACTTTTCTCAAGTTCTTGAATTTCCTTTTCCAATCGCAATTTATCCCATTTCAGGTTGTACTGGTTTGAAGTACAATACTGCTGAGTTAAAAGTTTGATTTTCCATTTTCCAATCTCCCACCATGCCCACAAATCCCAATATTTATTCTGTTGCTGTCTCCAGTTTAACCAAAAATGCGTAATGATGTCGTATACAGTTCATGCTTCAAGATGCTTGTATTGAGACACCATATTGGGTTGCGGTGTTTGACTTCTTTCTGTGTAACTCTTAACTTTACCAATGAATGATCAGAAAAGGTGACCGCAGAGTGATGAATTGAAGCCACTGTGATGCGTGTTCATCCACTTGTTGATGTAAATCCTGTCAAGACGAGCCTTATTGTCATTTCTGTGCCAGGTGTAATTACGGTTGTCTGCATGATGGTGACGCCAACTGTCAACAAGTCTGTACTTGTGAATTACATTAGAAAAATAGCGAACTGCACACATATCAGATTCCTTACAATTGATTCTGTCCAATTCTTCGTTCAAAGTGCAATTAAAGTCTTCACCTAGAATAACCACACTGTCAACATCTAAACTTGATAGCAGATCATTCAGCTTGGTAAAACACCACAACCGTTCATTGGAGGTAGTATGTCCATACACATTAATAACATTGACTAGGCTGCCATCAACGTTTGCCTGCACATGCAGTAAATGTCCAGGAATTGGTTCTGATGTGCGAATGATATCAATTGTAGAGGACGGCGAAAACAATATTGCAACACCTGCACTGTTTGTTGAACCATGTGACAAAATGCAACGTCCTCTCCAAATCAAAGGCCATACTTTTTCATCACTGGGTATACTGTGAGTTTCTTTTAAATGGTAACAAGAAGCCGGGTTTGTATGCTTGAGAAAATCAAAAACTTGAAAGCATTTCATCGAGTCTCGACACCCACGAACATTCAGCGTTACACAGGACAGAGCCATGCATGTAAACAGGATTGAGAGATGCTTCCACATAACGAAAATGAATTAAAGTGAAGACTGAATCGCAGTTGACCTACCAGTAGTTCTGATATAGTCCTTGATTTTACGTACCAGTTTGTAGATTCGAGCTCTTGTTGCGCTGTTCACAGGCTGTGAAGAGCGATATCCCAGCAACATTTTCGCAAGTTCTTTCAAATTTGGATGAAAGCCAAAACAATGCTGAATAAACTTCTTTGAGTGCTTTGTATTTTCCAAGAAATCTGCAATCGATTGAGTCGATAGATCATGGAAAAAACGAAGAGTCTGAAATGTCCGACAGCACAGATTCAGTGTCATCAGTCTCTCTTTGCGATGAATCTTTCAAACTGTCTTCTGTTGACTGGCTTGCAATGCCTTGAGTAGAAAGCGGTGAGAATGAGATGCTCTGAGAACCATCTGCAGACATATCCATGTTCATCGATGCATTGGTCTTGTCTGCAATCGATGCATTGGTCTTTCTGCAACGTCTTGAGAATCCGGAACGAAATCAGAAAGTCCGGAAAGAACAAGCGATGGAGTGCAAGCCGGAGAAGAAACTGAGGAATCCGAAGCTTGCGTAAAACACAGGTCCGGAGAAGGGGGAAAGGCGATGGAGGGGTTCGTACCCTCTCATCATCAGTAACAACATCATCTACCTTTGAAATTCCATTGTCGTTCGTTCCGTCAGTGTTCAAGACAGTTTCTGGATCAACTTTTGAAGACGGTTCACGTTGAACAATGTCACTTTCGTTATTACAAACCATACTTTCTTGTTCTTCATTACCATGGCCATCACTGTGCTGTTGCGAGCTATTGTGAGTATCGATAACGTTTACACCAGAAATGTCCGCGACGTTATGACCATCAACATTATCATCCATCGTTGTGTTTTCATTTTCACGTTGTTGAACAACTTTGTCCTGATTGGAGACAGTCGACGAATCACCACAGATTGGTTCCATCGGACATTGAGCAGAATCGTCGTTGTTGCGCGCAATTGGTCGGAATTTTGACACCTCTTTCAATTTGACCGTCGTTAATTACAGTGATATTGTCTTTTTCTTGCAATGCAGCAGATGGTTCGTTTTGGGGTGATTGTTGACAGTCACGCTGAACATGTCCCTTTTGACCGCACTTGAAACATTTCATTTCTTCCATTGAAAGATAAATTCTGTACCTTTTACCGTCGTACTCAACAGTCAAGGTCCTTCCCATGTACCTTAAAAGTCAGCATCAATCAGTACCAGAGCTTGTCTTCGGAAAGATCTTACATGCTTTAAATGTTCGCTCTTGCATCCGAGAGGAATCGTTTTGATTTTACTGACAAGTTTACCAAATGTAAGAAGTTCAGTTTCAATCACATGATTTGGAATAAACGGTGGAACGCCAGACACTATGACTTTTGTCGCTGGTTTTACAACAGGTTCAACTTGAATTGAGTAACCGTTCAGTTCGAAACCATTGACACACACCACTGCATGAAAAGCCGATAATTCAGATAAATTCACATTAATGAGTTGCCTGTATTATAGTATAATACACGTGAATTCACATGAATCAACATGAATACAGGCTTGCTGAATACAAAAAATGGATTCTTGACTGTATTCATCTGTATATGCACTCTTCAGCTAAAATACAGGCAATAATCCATGTTAATACCGTAAGTATTATAGGGTTTTTATGCAGTGCACGTTTTCCACCCAAGTAACGGAATTGAAATAAACGATAACTGAACCATAAACTCTGGAAGCAGCGATAATATTCTGTGGACCAGTAATCGTTGAAATAGCTTGTAGATACTTTTCGACAGAGACTCCTTCCATGGATTCACACTTCACACCATGTTTCCTCGTGAGACCGGCAACGTAGCTAAGCGTCCATTGTCAATGAATGGCGCGGCCATCTTGGCCAAGGCAAACAGCACAAGGAAACCACTAAGGGAATCCGCAAAAATCTCTCCAATCGAAAGTTCAAACACACAAAAAACTTGCCAGCAGCAGTCCTCAACCGGAGCAAAATCAGATGAAACACCGATGTAAGTCCGGAAAGCACTGAAGGACTCAAAAACTGTAGCAAAACTCAGAGCACACTACCACGACGTCTACACATGCGTAGTAGTAGTAGTAGTAGTAGTAGTAGTAGTAGTAGTAGTAGTAGTAGTAGTAGTAGTAGTAGTAGTAGTTTTTCAAATATCTTTATTTCACATAGGTCCCTATACTACATACTAAAACTGTAAAAAGAAATTTTACATTTCAAGGAACCAAAAGAAATATAAGATACAAATAAAAGAAAATCACTATAAAGTGATGGTCGGCATTGAACAGAAAACGTCATGAATGACAACAGTAAATGTCAGCAAGAAGGCATATCTTAAATCAATCACATAATATTTCAAAGATGACACAACCTGGCGATGCACAAAAGCAGGGAAGTATCTTAAATGTGAAAATTGAGTTGACCATCATGAGTGTCACAAAGAATATCATCAAAAGCCCAAGTAATATTAAAAGAATGTAAATTTTCATTTAGACGATGATATTCAAATTCAAGTCTCAATCTGCTGAAAATCTTGCTTTTAAATATGTCCAAAGGATCAACAGGACCCTGGTTTCTAAACACATTTCTTCTTGCTAAATGTATACACAACTTAGCCATTGTAGAAAGGTAAATAAAAAGAGACATTGCACGTCTATGAATAAATACAGAGTTTTTACCAGGGGGATTAATGAAAAACCATGCAATGTTTACAGCTTGCCCAGGTAAAACTAAACGAGATGTTATAGTGGAAATAACACCTAGAAGCGGTTGAATGTTTGGACACTCAAGGAAAGTATGTAAAAGTGAATCAACGTCATTACAGAGAGAACAGTTTGCATCTGAACGAAAACCAGCATGGAACAAAAAAGAACTAGTTTGATAAGCTCCGTGCATAATGCGCCATTGTAAATCCCCTTCTTTCTTTATGATGGGATCACAATAACATGAAGCAAAGTTTGGTTTGATGGAATGTGGAATACTCAAAATGTCCCTCCAGATGGTGTCTAATCTGTCTGGTAAACATGCATAATGATGAACCATTATCAAGTACTTGTAAATTGCACCTTTTTCTATTTTACACAGAAAATAATTGTGCTCTGTAGAATGTTGTAGCTGAAAAGAATACACAGTATCTGGCGCATTGTTTGGAATGTTGTTACAAAAATGATTTTCAATGACGGATTTCAAACGAATAGGAATAGCCTTGTAAACACATTGTAAAAACATAGAAATAATACGCTGTGAATGAATCGCAACTCTATCACACAAATCTGAAGAAGTTAACCAACGATTTTCCACAGTATTGAAAAGATCACCTATAGTTGTAACTTGAGCGTTGACAAAGGCTGGTACAGTAAAAGGAGACTTATGAACGGGATGCATAATGAGTGGGTTTTGAAAAAGAGGCTCTTTAAGAATGTCAGGAACACTCAGTGGGATTCCTTTACGAATTTTGTCAACAGAATTCCAACAATTTAACAAATCACGATGAAAAGCAGGAATAGCAGTATTACAAATATCAATGTCAGTCGTGAGAAGTAACTGTTTGTCATAATTGAGACCACCAACTCTTCTAAAATAAAAATCTGTGAAATAATACGACGGATGATGAATATCCTGATACAAATACTTTTGAATGTAACTGAGACGTAAAGAATACAACGAGTTTTAAGATGAATAAGGCATTGGCCACCTTGAATGAGAGGTAAATACAGTGTTTCTGAAGGAATCCAATGACGTCCTTGCCAGAAAAATCTCAGAAAAAGGTTTGAAGATAAGAAAATGTTTGAACATCGGGAGTTGTACAAGTCAATCTGTGAAGTAATTTTGATGCAATCAGCTGATTAATGATCAGAACACGACCTCTGTATGACATGCCAGGTGCAAAAGACGACCAAAATTTCACCTTGTTTTCAGTGATGTTCACTAATTCAGACCAATTTTCTGACAATAATTATTTGAGTTACCAACATACACACCGAGCAGTTTTAACCCTGTTGAGTTCCATTTGATATTTAATGGCGTGTCAGTACGATTTCGCCAACTACCAGCCCAGAGACCTTCAGATTTCTTGAGGTTAACTTTTGCATTAGATGCATTTTCATATAACTTAAGAGTGGACTTTAAGTTACTAAAATCTTCATCTCGAGTAATAAAAGCTTCAACATCGTCGGCATACGCAGAAAGGCAAGTAGGACTAGGAGCTTCTGGTATTATCAATCCCCTTATGTTACTGCTATTCCTAATTTTATCTAAAATGGTTCTAAGGCAATCACATAAAGTTGACCAGAAAGTGAGCAACCTTGACGAATCCCACGATTAATTGAAATTGGAGCGGTAATTGAACTATTTATCTTCAGCACTGACTGAATATCTGTATAGAGTGTTTTAATGTAATTAATAAAGCGGGGGCCAAAACCAAAAGAGCTCAGAGTTTTAAAAAGGTAATCATGGCTGACACGGTCAAAAGCCTTTTCCTGGTCTAGAGCAACAATACCCAGAGGTGAGTTTGTGTCGTTGGCATAGAAAATACTATCTTGTAATAAATTCACATTATCAAATATGTGACGATTTGGAATAGCGCAAGACTGATCAACATGGATTATTTTGGAAAGGACATTACGTAAACGAATTGAAAGAGCTTTCGTGACAATTTTATAGTCGCTACATAACAAGCTAATGGGTCTCCAGTTCTTGACTAAAGTGTTGTCTCCAGCTTTCGGGTGAAGACTAAGCACGGCTCTCCGACAAGAAATAGGAAGCAGATCATTACGAAAACACTCAATGAAAACTTTATGAAGGTCTCGACCAATAACAGACCAAAATGTTTTGTAAAATTCATTAGGCAAACCATCCACACCTGGAGAACGGTCAGTTGAAAGTTGCTTAACAGCAAAAGTAAGTTCATCAAGAGTAATTTCACCATCAAGATAATCACGGTCTTCCTCGTTCAATTGTACCAAATTGTCGAGAATTGCAGATTGGGCATCACAGTCAACATTTTCAGCAGAATAAAGCTCCTTGTAGAAATTGTAAAAAATGTCACGAATTTCATCGGGATTTTCCGTTCTTGAGCCGTCATCAAGTTTCATGTGGATAATGGGCTTTGACCTTCCCCGCTGTCGTTCTAGAGAAAAGAAGAAACTGTTCAAAACATCACTGTGAGTAAGTAATTGGTGACGAGATCGTACAGCTGCACCTCTGCTCTCCACATCCACTAACTTAGCCAGAGAACTTTTCTTTTGTTGATATTCATCAAAGAGACTTTTGTCTTCATGTGACTTTTTCTCAAGTTCTCGAATTTCCCTTTCTAGGCGAAATTTATCCCCTTTCAGGTTGTACTGGTTCGAAGCACAATACTGCTGAGTTAAAAGTTTAATTTTCCATTTTCCTATCTCCCACCATGTCAACAAATCACAATAGTTATTCTGTTGCTGTCTCCAGTTCAACCAAAAATGCGAAATAATATCTTTATAGTGTTCATGCTTTAAGATACTTGTATTGAGACACCATATCGGGTTGCGATGTTTGACGTCTTTGTGTAACTCTTAACTTTACCAATGAATGATCCGAAAAGGTGAGCGAAGAATGATGAATTGAAGCCACCGTGATGCGAGATCTCATCCACTTGTTGATGTAAATCCTGTCAAGACGAGCCTTTTTGTCATTTCTGTGCCAGGTGTAATTATGGCTGTCCCCGTGATAGTGACGCCAACTGTCAACAAGCCTGTACTTGTGAATTAAATTGTTAAAATAACGAACTGCACACTCAGACTCCTTACAATTGATCTTACATTGATCTGTCCAATTCTTCATTCAGAGTACAATTAAAGTCTCCACCAAGAATAACTACACTGTCAACATCTAAACTTGATAGTAGATCATTCAGCTTGGTAAAACACCACAACCGTCCATTGGAGGTAGTATGTCCATACACATTAATAATATTGACTAGGCTGCATCAACATTTGCTTGCACGTGAAGTAAATGTCCAGGAATTGGTTCTGATGTACGAATGATATCAATTGTAGAGGGGTGTGAAAATAATATAGCGACGCCTGCACTGTTTGTTGAACCATGCGACAAAATACAACGTCCTCTCCAAATCAAAGGCCATACTTTTTCATCACTGGGTATGCTGTGAGTTTCTTGTAAAAGGTAACAAGAAGCCGGATTTGTATGCTTGAGAAAATCAAAAACTTGAAAGCGTTTCATCGAGTCTCGACACCACGAACATTCAGCGTTACACAGGACAGAGCCATGTATATAAACAGGAATGTGAGATGCTTCCATATAACGAATAAAAAACACATTTAAGTGAAGACTCAATCGCAGTTGACCTAACAGTAGTTCTGACATAGTCTGTGATTTTACAAACCAGTTTGTAGATGCGAGCTCTTGTTGCGCTGTTCACAGGCTGTGAAGAGCGATATCCCAGCAACATTTTCGCAAGCTCTTTCAAATTTGGATGAAAGTCAAAACAATCCTGAATAAACTTCTTTGAGTGCTTTGTATTTTCCAAGA
>NW_027248281.1:9283762-9311262 GCF_041260155.1 Ptychodera flava
CGTTTAATGTACTGAACAGACCGTACAACTATCGCTCGTTCAAATTTCTCAATTCGGAACCAATTATAGTGAAAAGTTGCATGGTGTTTCCTTGATATATATACAAAATTGCTGTCGTTTTAGTTTTTTGAATTTCTCGACGAAACTTGTTTTAGTTGCATTTTATTTTTCCGATCGCTGAATTTTTGCTCTTGCCCTCAATAAAATGGCGATCTTACGGCGTTTGCATATGCAGAATCAGGGTCTAATATTGACCCATTTTAATCGGTTAGCGTCCTTAAATGAACAGACCAAATACCAGTCATGTTGTTGTAATTTATACCAAATTTTGGCGAATATAAACTATGAAAATTCCAGTAAACTGCAAAATAACACAGAACAGAGGCGACGGGCGTAGAGTCTCCACTGTAATCGTGCAGTGAACGTTATCGATCGATATCCTTTTGTCCGAAATTGATACATTGTTGTCTCGCTCACTCGCATGTAGTCCCCCCCCCCCCGTTCACAATGGCGCGAAACTACGCCGAGGTGCGCCAAAATGTGCTGAAACGTATGTAAAAGTATCACCAAAACTGAAAAAATTGTCGTCGATTTAGTTTCCGTACAGGAAACCAACAGATACCTTGATGTTAAAGTGTATAAGTCAATATATGGGTTATTGTGGAAATGTTTATGACGTGACCTCAACACACGAGCGCCCGGCACAAGCGGCGCCCAAACAGATTTTCGATCGATAATCTATTGAAAATAAATTGATACAATGTTCGCCGTTGTCAATAGCGACCGGCTAAGAGCGCTGTTTCGATAGAAATTATGCTTCGCGGAATACCGTACACTGAGGCATACTTTTGGCCGATAGTGATAGGCAAAAATGCTTTACAGACATGATGATCGTGTCGATAACGTGAATTTCTTACCTATCGATACGTTGGTAGTGTCAATTAGCGTGTCCTTTTTACTCATTGACACAATTATCGTGCAGGTAAAGCATTGTTTGCCTTTAGACACGATGATCGTGTCTATGAGAAGCATTTCCTGCTTATTTGCACGATGACCGTGCCACATAGGCACTCTACATGAATCGGCATTTACGATCTTATAAGCTGACGTAAACGCGCCTTATCCGCGTCCTGTCCCGTCGATTAAAGTGTCTTAAATTTCCTAGGGGTGTGACCGGCAGAAACTTACACATCCTAAATCTCACACTTAAGCTGTTACAGGCCGTGTACGTCGAATCTACAAATACGCCCCAATGCACGTTTCAGCAGGGTGATTTGTTGCAATTTTCAACTATAGTACTTACATAGTGATCTACGTTGTCTTTAACATGCACTTTTGTGGTTTACGGAGCTGAAGCTAGAGAGAAAATATGCTATATCGGGTTTCGAGCAGGGTTACTCAACTATTTCGAAGTTGCTAGCCAATGGCTTCATTGGACAGACGTTGTCAATACATAAGCAATGCGCTCGGGTAACACACAGGAAGTATGAATCGCTTCAAATACGTGCCTTACTATGATCACACTCTTTTAGTTCTGGTAGTATGCGCAATCATATATAAAGGGACATTAAAAGCAGAGCGGCCTCGGTCAATTTTAGCACAGAATGTCTCCCAGGTAATATGTAATCTTCCCAGTAACTAAAGGCTGACGGTAGCCAGCTTCACTTGGACACCCTGACCATTTCGACAAGAGTTATTCGACCTCTGATTTGCAATTAGCCATGGATTGACTATTACACAAACAGCTTGGCGGTCAGAATGATCAGGGTCAAAGTAGCCATAATTCTGGCTGGACGTTGTTCAGTAATTGGACAATGTCGTTACCTACTGAGGTCCTTGGGTGCGCGCGTGCTACTTTTGATTTGAGCCTAAAATAAGTTTCCCAAAACTTACATTCAAAAAGGCTGGCTAATCAATAGGGACGCACAAAAAACTATGAAAATAAGAAAGTTCAATAGTAGTTTTTGAAATGCGAAAAAAGTTTAGTGTAAATTAGGGTCCATGAGGGAAAATGCTAAGAGGATTTGACTGGTTGAGAAGGGCTTGACTACGCAGTTTCTGCATAGTGAAGCGTCATTACGTATTCATGGTGACCCTTGCCAGCCGTCTATATCTTTGGGGGCTTTTGTCTTTTGGCCTGCTTTGCATATGCGTCATTGGACACAACCTGCCAATCACCCAGGTAGTCAATTAAACTATTAATTGACTGTTTACCGACCCAATTAACACTATCCAGCAGTATCAGTCATATTTCAATCGCGTGGCCCGGGTGAGACACAACGTAGGAACGCGTGTATTGCTATGTGTACGTTTCACAATAGGGAATTGCAACAAAGTCAGTCCCCGGGGTAGGGGTGTCTTGTCTAAGGACAGGGTTCTTCCTTCTATGGTTTATTTTATTTTAATATGTTTTACTATGATATATATTGCCAATAAAGAGTTATATTACCAACCTTTCTTTGCAGCATTGGTGTCGTTGTCTTATGTTAGCGCTGGTTTTGCAGCGATTTCTTTTTTCGTATTTACGTCCTTTGACAATCTTTAGCGAAGTTTCGTCACTGTGTTGCGTCTATTATCTTACCAGTTTGATTGCGTAATTCGCTAAGGCAAGCAAGGGTAGTAATTTAGTCTACCGGTATTATCTGAGGAGTTTGAGTGCCTAATTTGCCAAAGTAAACGAGGTAAATTACTAATCTGTGGACGCAGTCACCAGATTATCACCGGATTAACTTTGACAGAGTCAACAACGTACGCACCAGCAAGGTATAACTGAAGAAAGGGCTGAAACTCTCAAAAGCCGTGTCCACAGAAATCTACTTTACAATAAACATTTCCTAATTTTTCGAACGTCAACAGTTTTCTGACATGTTTAAACGGGGACAGGCCAATTTATGCCTTCGTCGGTTGCTTCTTTGAGCAATAGAACACTAATCGAAGTGGTGGAGTCAGTGTCCCGATGTGGTCCGTCAGACCGGAAGCCGGAACTAGAAACCTTTGACCTTAAAATGTTTAGTTTAAGCCCACATGATCTATAGAGGTAAACAAATTAGCCAACATGCTTGGGATCGAGGGTCAAGCTCATAAATGTTTATAAACACGGACAAGACAATCTATGTGTTTTTGACTACAGCCGGTCATCGTTTGGGGGAAAACGCGCCGCTTGTTACATAAAAACTGACTAGTCGGCAAAAGTATTTTCATATGCTTATTCGTTTCAAGACGAGATGAAAGCTGCGAAGACATGTTGGAAGCATAGCAATACTCAACCAGGTTGATCCATACATTGGGGAGATATTGATGTCACGGTCTTGTCGAACGAAAACGGGGATATTTAGGCCATAGCAAAGACGATAAATCAGTCAGCTGAATAAAACGAATTTTTTTTGGACACCATATCTTTTTATGTCAGTTTTTAACCCGCGTGAAACCCTGCGTAACAAAGTAATAACTATATATAATCAAAACCTTTGGACATATCTTTTTATGTCAACGTTTGAAAACGCTTCAGAAATGCATGATATAGCATACTGTACTGTACTGTGTACATGTCTGACTGTCGGGGAAACACTTCTTGTGCCGCTGTCAGACTCAGTCGCGCGATCACGGTGTCTTTCCCCGTCTTTCCCTCACACATTCGTTTTACCAAAAATGTGTTTTTTGTATAAAAAAAACCCCAGCTATACAGTTAAGGATGTTAGACTTCGAAGTTTATGCAATCCATCATGATATGGCCACTGGCTCGCCTTTACATGTTATGTGGGACTTTGCTCGGAGTTCACTACAATTTGACGTAGGCTTCGTCGACTGATACAATGAAATACAGTAACAGAGATGTGTACATCGGACACAAATGCGAATGCACTGTTTTTTGCGCCTCCGTCGGACTCAGTTGCTGTGTCTTTCCCTTGCACGTCAGCTTTCTCGAAAATGTGTTTTGTATAAAAACAACTTTACAGTGAAGGATGTGATCCCTCGAAGTTACTAATACACTTGTCGATTTGGTATGCGAAGACACACTGACGACCAGTTATTTATTAGTTCTAAAACCCGGTGAAAATCATTCCGCGACACTAATCATTATATGTCTTTTGGAGAACGTCCTAAGAACCTGACATGACCCTTGTTTGATGCGTTAGGTAGTTGAGTATAAGGATTGATAAAATAATGTATCAAAATATACACAGATTCACGCGACTGCACAATCATATTCTTGGCAGCTCAATGACGTTTATGGCCGAGAGGGCGGGAGTCTCAGACACAAGGGAGCATAACCAGTATGCAGTACATTGCATGCTTTCCGTGCAAAATCCGGCTTTGACTAATGTTCCCGTCCTGTTTCCGAGCATAACTTTCGAGCTGCGTAGCTAGTAATGTTGAGGTCAAGATATCCGAATCGTTCGTGTTCGAAATGCTTCTTGATTTGCAGAGAGAACACTCGGCCTTCTTGTTTGTGTTTTAACTTAGCACATGGGGTCAATTGAAAAATTCAAAGCAAAATACCGCGGTGTATAAAATCTGCAGGCACGTAGTCACCAACCCACAACACTGCTTGTACTGCAGAGCACACAATCGGTCGTATGTAAAACATGTCTTTTGTTATTTGAAAAAGAAGACTAATACAAAAGTGTACGTATTGCAAGAACGCAGTTGATAAACTGGACAAGTTGAAGGCGAGCTCGAACGTCGAGTTAATAAAGTCTTTTCCGTTCTTGTTCTCGACTAACACGGAATTTTTCAATATACCCGTGAAGTCTAATTCAGTTCGATGCGGTGTTAGGCACGTCGACCAACGTGGTTTTTGCCGGGCCAGCAGGAAGAGTATAAACACATCTCCGATACGTTACCAAAGTGTGTTCAACACATACCACGCATTCCTGGGAGGTCCTCCTTTCCGACCTGTTTGTTTACAAATGAATATTCAAGTTTGTTTTGCCTTCTGTTTGTTTCTGAATACATGAATATAAAGTGTCCACTAGTTTTACGGAACACCTCTGGACACGGCTTTTGAGAGTTTCAGCCCTTTTTTCAGTTATACCTTGCTGGTGCGTTCGTTGTTGACTTGCCAAGTTAATCTGGTGATAATCTGATGAGAGCGTCCACAGATTAGTAATTTACCTTTGTTACTTTGGTTACTTTGGCTAATTAGGCACTCAAACTCATCAGATAATAGACGCAGCATGTTGATAAAACGTATACGCAAGATTGTCAAGGGCAGTGCTAAGCTAAGACCGAAACACCAAAGGCTGGTAGAATATATCTTTATTAGCGATACAACGAAACACCTACCCACCCTTGGGGACGGACATGTAGACAACCCCCTGTGGTTTCACTTGTGGTGTTGTTTGTACCATCGTGCGTTTGAAGTCCTTGTTTCACCTACAGCATTACCTTCAAGGTGACAGGCTTACTATTAATGTTCAGTATCATTGCACCGAGTTCTGCCCACGGTGAAAACCACCTGTTTTGCCTACTAATTACTGCCTGTAGCTGCCCGTCCTGAATGTAGCCCATCATAGCTACAGTAATCAGTCAATATATAATACCCTGCGCCTTATACTTTTTATATAAACTTGTAAAATCATAGTCCGAGCCGTAAAAATGTTGACTTTCGATCCGATATACAGGTTGATCGTTGAGTCGCACTGGCGCATCCAAGTTTACTTGCCCCATAACCTTACTACTCTGCAGAGGGTGGGTAGATGGAATTCGAGGGCCAAAAATGAACACCGGGCGAAACTTTTTGTGAATCCATGTGAAAACATAAATCATTTATCAGTTTTGATATATACTCCTCAATTGTAAGTTTGATCAAAACCGAGACCATTTCAAGGGCTATGCAGACTGTCCATGTACGCACACACAGGCAACCCACCGGTGAATATCAGCGTCAGCGGCATAACTATCGGGTCGTAAATCGATCGGCGGGTTGGGGCCCTGGACTATGATTTTATAAGTTTATATCACAAGTAAATGTTGTGGAATATTAAGATATCGACCTATTACTGTATTGAAAAGGTCAATTTCGTGACGGGCAGTGCTAGAAGAATGACGGGCAGGGACGGCAGTAATTAGTAGGACCATTTCTTTGAATACTGTTCGATATTGATATTAAGAGACAGTCAAAACTTTTGGGTGGTGCGCGTGACCGGCAGCACTGACACAAACAGGGTTGACAAGCAGATAATTTAGGTTTTTGTTCAGTGTTGTCCATGCTGGAAAACATTGACGGAAAACCAGAGAAAATGGTCCCGCTCCGAGAACAGCCCCGAGACAGGGACGGTGTCTTTTGGCACACGTATACGCCAGTCACCTAGGCGACGGTAATCCGCACAACTTATCACAATCAGAAAGGTACTCCTCCCCTATACCACAGGTCAACCATTAAAAGCAGAGCAGCCTCGGTCAATTTTAGCACAGAATGTCTCCCAGTATATATGTAATCTTCCCAGTAACTAAAGGCTGACGGTAGCCATCTTCACTTGGACCCTGACCATTTCGACAAGAGTTATTCGACCTCTGATTTG
Source organism: Ptychodera flava (assembly GCF_041260155.1). Lineage (NCBI taxonomy): Eukaryota > Metazoa > Hemichordata > Enteropneusta > Ptychoderidae > Ptychodera > Ptychodera flava. The sequence goes on from NW_027248281.1 coordinate 9,290,287, forward strand.
TAATTAGCCATGGATTGACTATTACACAAACAGCTTGGCGGTCAGAATGATCAGGGTCAAAGTAGCCATAATTCTGGCTGGACGTTGTTCGGTAATTGGACAATGTCGTTACCTACTGAGGTCCTTGAGTGCGCGCGTGCTACTTTTGATTTGAACCTAAAATAAGTTTCCCAAAACTTACATTCAAAAGGCTGGCTAATCAATATGGACGCACAAAAAACTATGTAATTAAGAAAGTTCACTAGTCATTTTTGAAATGCGAAAAAAGTTTAGTGTAAATTAGGGTCCATGAGGGAAAATGCTAAGAGGATTTGACTGGTTAAGAAGGGCTTGACTACGCAGTTTCTGCATAGTGAAGCGTCATTACGTATTCATGGTGACCCCTTGCCAGCCGTCTATATCTTTGGGGGCTTTTGTCTTTTGGCCTGCTTTGCATATGCGTCGTTGGACACAACCTGCCAATCACCCAGGTAGTCAATTAAACTATTAATTGACTGTTTACCGACCCAATTAACACTATCCAGCAGTATCAGTCATATTTCAATCGCGTGGCCCGGGTGGGCACAACGTAGGAACGCGTGTATTTCTATGTGTACGTTTCACTTGTGGTGTTGTTTGTACCATCGTGCGTTTGAAGTCCTTGTTTCACCTACAGCATTACCTTCAAGGTGACAGGCTTACTATTAATGTTCAGTATCATTGCACCGAGTTCTGCCCACGGTGAAAACCACCTGTTTTGCCTACTAATTACTGCCCGTAGCTGCCCGTCCTGAATGTAGCCCATCATAGCTACAGTAATCAGTCAATATATAATACCCTGCGCCTTATACTTTTTATATAAACTTGTAAAATCATAGTCCGAGCCGTAAAAATGTTGACTTTCGATCCGATATACAGGTTGATTGTTGAGTCGCACTGGCGCATCCAAGTTTACTTGCCCCATAACCTTACTACTCTGCAAAGGGTGGGTAGATGGAATTCCAGGGCCAAAAATGAACACCTGGGCGAAACTTTTTGTGAATCCATGTGAAAACATAAATCATTTATCAGTTTTGATATATATTCCTCAATTGTAAGTTTGATCAAAACCGAGACCATTTTCAAGGGCTATGCAGACTGTCCATGTACGCACACACAGGCAACCACCGGTGAATATCAGCGTCAGCGGCATAACTATCGGGTCGTAAATCGATCGGCGGGTTGGGGCCCTGGACTATGATTTTATAAGTTTATATCACAAGTAAATGTTGTGGAATATTAAGATATCGACCTATTACTGTATTGAAAAGGCCAATTTCGTGACGGGCAGTGCTAGAAGAATGACGGGCAGGGACGGCAGTAATTAGTAGGACCATTTCTTTGAATACTGTTTAATATTGATATTAAGAGACGGTCAAACTTTTGGGTGGTGCGCGTGACCGGCAGCACTGACACAAACAGGGTTGACAAGCAGATAATTTAGGTTTTTGTTCAGTGTTGTCCATGCTGGAAAACATTGACGGAAAACCAGAGAAAATGGTCCCGCTCCGAGAACAGCCCCGAGACAGGGACGGTGTCTTTTGGCACGCGTATACGCCAGTCACCTAGGCGACGGTAATCCGCACAACTTATCACCATCGGAAAGGTACTCCTCCCCTATACCACTGGCGATCCCGCCCTCAAGGCATTACGTCATTCGACCAAGCATTGTCATTGTAATTTCCTGCATAAAATTAACAGCAAGGTCAACCGGTCAAATCCTCTTGGCATTTCCTAGCATGCGTGTTATAGAAAAAACAGTTAGGCATATTACTCAAACTTTCGAAAACAGTTGTTCCTGCTTTTGAAGGTCAGTGAACTACTAAATACCATGGTTTCAGTAAGTTGCGACAGAACGATGTTCCGATGTTTTTCATTTCAAGAATAACTTGTAAATTCACGGTGATGTAAATATATAACTCTGGCTTTTTCACTTTACTAATTTTGAAGAACTCTTGTGACGACAGGTGGGTTTGTACCCATACGCAAATACGTGCAGATTCTGTCGGTATAGCGAGTGCTTCAATCTTCTATTGTCGTGATTGCCTGCCCACCTCATCGGAATTTTCATAATGGCTAGCTCGGTGACACCTGTTCTAGTAACTTTGTTTTCATTGTTTTGTTGTGCCGCACCTTTGAAATTCGACATTCCCTTTCTAAGTATAAACCAATGGTCAACATATAACCAAGAGCTCTCAGATGTCATAAACCCAATGCACTTTGAACTTTGCCAGAATCAAATGAGTCCTAAAACAGCTGGGGAACAATTCACTGTGTTACTTGGCGGGTTTTTGTCTTCCAAACCGAGCTGGTGGACAATGAAAAGAGTTCGTATTATCGAAGCCATGAACCAAAGACTTTGACTGAAGCCAAAAGAAAGAAAAATGCATTGCGAAGAAAGGCATATGGTACGGATGGCACGGAAGAAGACAGAAAAGCTTTTCGCGAAGCGGTCAAGATCGTAAGTTACCTCAAGAAACAGAACAGGGCAAATAATATTGATAAGTCGACGATTCACCAAGAAAAGCTCTATAGAAATAACTTTTTCGCTTTTGCAAAAAAATGTACCGCTGGTGATTTGACAACTGTACCAACAAAACCGACATTTACAAAACAGAAGGCTAATGCATTTTATCCATCAAAATATGCTAATGAAGCTGTCATTAATTTGACACAACTATCTTGGTTCCCCTGGATACCAACAACACAAAATACGTCATTTGATCTAAGTCCTGTTAGACCAAAAGATATTAAGCACATTTTGAAATCAAAGAAATCTAAATCGGCGCCAGGTGATGATGGAATTCTTTATGGGCTTCTTAAAAAGCTACCAACTACTCATCGATTTCTAGCAACTATGTTCACAAAACAGCTCCATTATGGTGATCCACCAGAATCATGGTCTCAATACCGTATTCGTTGCTTTATAAAGGTGGTGACTCTCATGACCCGTCTAACTTTCGAATGATAGCTCTTACATCTTGTATTGGTAAATTGTATCATCAGATACTAACGAACAGATCACTAAACTACCTTTTAATGAACAATCTCATTGACAATACAACACAGAAAGCTTTTCTACCTGGTATCAGTGGTTGCATTGAACATTCTCGATGCTTGACAGAAATTGTTGCTGATGCTAGACATAAAAAGAGACAGTTCATGTAACATTCTTTGATTTAGCCGATGCATTTGGTTCAGTTAGTCATCAGTTAATCAAACACACTCTTGAGAGGAATGGATTCCCGCCAGCTGTTGTACAATATGTTGATAGATTATACAGTAGACTTTCTGGTTATGTTCAAGGTCCAGGTTGGAAGTCTGACCACTTTGCATTTAGAAATGACACGTTTCAAGGTGATCCATTTTCACCTATTCTTTTCATTCTCGTGTTCAACCAAATAATACAGTATCTCAAACAATTTGAAAAATCCCATGGTTATGTTCTTAATGATCAAAAAATCATAACCCTTCCATACGCCGATGACTTCATTTTAGTAACAAACAACAAGCGTAAGCATCAGAAATTGATGGATGAGGTTCAGAGGATTACGAAAACAATGAATCTACATTTGAAGCCATCTAAATGTAAGACCCTTTCAATTTGCAGTGGTCAGGCTAAAGCTGTGCCATATTATATTGACGATAGTCAAGTAGCTGTGGTTAAAGACGCTCCCGAAAAATTTCTTGGTTCATGGATTACTTATTCAGGTACATCAGAAGCGGCTTTCGCCTTAGTAAAAGACAAAATTACCAGTATGTTATCAAATATTGATTCTTCATTAGTAAGACCTGAATATAAGTCGCATGTATATTCCAAGTATATGCTTTCTTCAATTAGGTTTATGTTAACTGTACATGATCTGACAAAATCACAAAGAAGCTTTCTAGATAGTATTACAACTAAATATATCAAAAAGTGGTTAAATATTCCTTCTCATGGTGCCACTTCGGCAATTATTTACAGTCAACAGGGGCTTGCCATTCCGCTCATCTCCCAGGTGTACAGTTAATGTCATGCACATACTGTAGCACACTGTCATATCAGGGCAGATGACCGGGTTATGGCAGCCATGAATGCCACAATAGCACGGGAGGAATCTTATAGTAGGAAATCATATGGCAACATTGAAGCTGCTGCCATAGCAACAGATGCTGTTAATGCAGCAACAGGTAGTAAGTGGGACCATGTGAAGGAAAACATCAAACAAATTTTTGCAACAAAATATCAGTGTCATTGGATGGATAAAATAAAATCTCTGGTTGTTCAGGGAAAATTCCTGGCGCTTCTTGCAGAAGAAAAGTCAGACATTACATGGAGAAGCATTATCTATAACATGCCAAAAAAAATCCTCAGCTTCGCAGTCAGAGCAGCTATTGACTGTCTTCCAACGTTCAATAATCTACATAGATGGGGTAAGAAAATTTCCTCAGAGTGTAAACTTTGCGGTAATACCGAAACCCTTCATCATGTTCTGAATGGCTGCAAAATCATGCTTGAACAGAATAGATACACGTGGCGACATAATAATATTCTGAATTATATTTTGAAATCTGTTCTTCATCAGTTACGGACACATTATCTATTAACGCCGATTTACCAGGTCATACAAAAGGTACCATCCCGCACAATGTTTTACGTACACCTGACCGTCCTGATCTTGTTATTCTTTTCAGTAATGTAAAAAGAATGATCATTTTTGAACTGACAGTACCATTTGAATTTAATATCGAGAGACGTCATAATGACAAATGCATGAAATATTCCCATCTTGTTAACTCTTTACAAACTCAAGGTTATTCGACTGAACTCATTTGTTTTGAAGTCGGGTAGAGGGGACAAATAACGACAGACAATAAACTCAGACTTCTACAACTTCTTAAGGCACTGAAATTAAGTAAACAGCATAAAACAGTGATACGTGATATCAGTAAACTATGCCTTATCTCAAGCTATTGCCTATTTCATGCCAAAGATGAACCATCATGGTGTGAGGCTTCAATATTGTCTTCTTCCAAAAGTGCAACTACTAAATAGCATTGTATATGTACATTTACCAACCGATCTGTATGTTCATCTGTATTACACAGATTTGCTTATGTTTTGCGCAGGTTTTTCCTTGTCAAATGTTTTATTGCTTGTTTTTTTTTTGGCAAGATGTTATACGTCATGTTCTTCATTGTTATATATTGTTTTGTTTGCCCTGCCTCTTGCCAGTTCGAGGAACATTTTGCCTTTCTCATATTCGGCTGAGGACCTGGGTTTTATTGTGTATCTTTTTTTATTGATTATGAAATAAAAAGTGATTTACTTACAGGACGAACTGGATAAAAAGTTGTGAGTGACAGAAAGCCGGCACGACTGACATTTCGAACGATCCAGGGACTGCGTTTCCATGAGTGAAGTGAATTATCCCCCGAAACTCTCCTTGAACGAAGAGAATAGCTGCCAAGAATACATATTCTATAGGAAATGTCGCTAATTTATACACCAATTTATCAATTTGACAATCATATGTACAATGACCGTCCTTAAAACACACAACTACATGAACAACGCAAAGCATTTCTTCGCAAACCCCATCATGCCTGTTCTGAATGTGAAATACAATAGAGCATAGAGCTATATCTGGTGCTTATGTGTAAATGTACTTCTCACCTCTTGACACCTCATGTTTCGTGATGGAATCTGTAATTGCATGATCTGAATTTTCTTGACACTGTGAGCAAACCAGCGCTATCATGATTATATCGCTGGGAACTCAATATAATTTACAAACTACCGCAACCTCGAAGACATACTTAGAGATACAATAAGCAATTATCATAAAAGACATGATTGACCTTTCGTCAATTTATAATGGTGCTTCAGTGACAACCAGGAAATTCCTGAAAAATCCACTGGCTGAAAACGCTATGATACTGGCCATAGTCCCTCCTGGCACGTATTTTAACATGTATTTCCGGGTAAAATTTCTAGATATTTTCGGCATCAAATCGTTAGGGCCTCTCAAATTCCGAATGCAAGCAGTTTCGTGTCGGCCTGTCTATTGTCTACAGTAAGTCATTTCGGCACCGCGACATCTATTTAAACAGGCTACCTCGATGAACTGACCACAAAGCCTAATATTAAAGTTGTTACAACGTAAAGCTATAAAAGTCTAGTGTCAACATTGGCATGTTCTATCTTACAGGGAACATGGTAAAAAACAGTAATATCTTCACATCATTTTCAATTCTGTGACACAAGTTTATCGATAGCACTAGCCGCTGATAAATAGAAAGCTTGAAGGCGGATCCGTTGGAGAAACGGCACGGCAAAAGTCACACAAAAATCAAAATGCACGTAAAAGTAAAGGTAAGAAGGCAAAGGTCAATCAAGCTTACGAATATGACTAGTCAGTCAATGACTGATTAGTTTGAACACCCAAAAAAAACAACAACAAGAAAAACAAAACAAAACAAAACAACAAATCGAAACAGGCATGATTAAACGTCCTCGGTCACGGTACCGATATGACTTGTGGCCGTACATTGAGATCGTAACCACTTGGGCCAAAATGACTTTATGGTCTAAATTTATCCGTATCCATTCCTGTATTTTGAATGTATTTCAATGGCTTGATTTTACCATGTGTTATCCTTAAGCTTATCATGAACTATTAGTACCACAAAACCCAAAGTGAACCGTTTGGCTACATGGCTTGATGGTTCTCTTCGACTAAGAGTTGATGAAAGAAATGAGAGAGAGAAGAAGAAAAAATCTGTGGTGGAAATACCGTCCCTCCATCCACTGTGGTGGGAACAACCACCTTGCCACCTGATTATTGTAATCAGTGCATTGTCTTTGTACAACAGCTACCTTTTAGATAAGTAGCCCCTAATTGACTAATCTGTTGACACCAGTTAGTGTTTCACAAGCCTGCAGCTACTGTTCCCAGGCCCCGTGACAGCTATTCGACCAGATCAACACAAACCAAACCCATTGTAAAATAGTAAAATTTACAAAATTATGACACAGATCATGACTTAGGTTGTATCACCCCCACACCGTCCCCTGTAAAGACGCCCAAATTAACGCAATTTGACCATAGACAGCAGAGGGAGCCCACTCTACTGTTTATGATAACAAATTGCGGTTTAGTTGTTGTTAGAACATCTATCATGTGATAAGTGATTAAGAAAGATTTCAGGAGCCATCGAAGTCGTAGCCATTTCATAGCTAGTTTCGTTTGTCGGACCACGCGGATGTTCACTTTCCTGTCTCAAGGCTGAAATTTATGCATGTGCGTCACTGGACAAACTTATTCACTTTATTGCCAAATTGGGCGTTAAAAACCCAGCGTACTCAGTGTGTACTGACCCAATATTACTGTTGAACGCTACATGATTGTATCACAAAATACGATTAAAATTTAAAATCGTCGAAGTAAATAGGAGAATAACGCCACCGATAAAAATAGAGAGGACAATCACGAAATTTTACAAGATATATCTTTAACATGTGCATGGAGGTAAAAATAGACTACTTCAAAGGATGGGCACCTATTTATAGAGGATTATTTTGAGGTCCCGACACCGACAAATTCGTCATCAAGTATTTCCATGCCGTACAAATTAAAACATATTGAATATGGGGATCATGTAAAAAATCAACGAGGTCGCAGTTACAAGCTACCTGTGAAAGGTCGCGATCGACTAATCGATGGACGAAGCGTGTCGCCCTTGAAAAGAAATATTACTTTTGTGAAAGGCATGTAAAAATGAAAACCTGTAGTGCATCTAAGTCCATAAAATTATGAAAAAATTGAATCACCGATCGTAAGAAACGCGGTGTTGGAAAACATATTTTAACAGAAAACTATGGCGACCATTTTCCTGTAAGCTTAATGTATATTCTCAGCCAGCGTACTCGCGAAACCAACATCAGAAGAGTAACTTTAACATTGGCTTTTGTTTTACGCGTGTTGTTATCAAATGTCAATCAAATTTTGGAATAGTGTTTAATAAAATGATAATATCAGAAAGAACAAGTGCATGCTAATTTGTCGACGCTTAAATCGTTCTCTCTCTCTCTCTCTCTCTCTCTCTCTCTCTCTCTCTCTCTCTCTCTCTCTCTCTCTCTTTCTCTCTGTCTCTGTCTCTGTCCCTGTCTCTCTCCCTCTCTCTCTCTCTCTCTCTCTCTCTCTCTCTCTCTCTCTCTCTCTCTCTCTTCTCTCTTATTCTCTCTCCCTCTCTCTCAGTCTATAGCCGTTTCGATGTTTTTATTTTGCTAATATTAATTTACAGGTTCTCGGTCATCACTTAATATTTGGTGTCCTTTTCAAGTATCGGGTATGTCCCTGTCGTCACTTTAATATTTAATTCTTTCTGGGTTCAATGAATCTTTAACCCGACATGTAGTATATGTTCATGGGTAGCTCGACAATTCAAGATTACAAAAATTGTCAGAATATTTCAAAACCTATCTGCGTGTATTTGTTCTGCTCAAAAATATGTGTTTTGAGTTTTTTCACTTAGAAAAGTGTAAGTACGAGAGAATGGTTTACTGCAATCGATAGCAGGGTAAGGTGTGTAAAAACAGTGTCTTGGATTTTGATACTAGTACTCCGGTTTGTTTTTGCACAATTAGCCTTGAAAGTGAGAAATGGTGGATTCTGAATAAATTAACGGCTGTTGTCCACGTTTGCCACGATATCTTTTGCTTTTGGAACATTATCAGAAATTCCAAGACACGATTCTGAAGAAACAGTCACTAACTACAACATGTGCAAAGATAAGGCTAATCCGTCAACGTGACATTGCGATACATTGCCAAAAACGAAACGGAGTAAATCGCAGAAATGTGTTTGCGACCCTTGAAGTCACATAAAGTAAGCTAAAATTCCGGTTGGCTCACATTTTCGGTGGAAATTTGAAGCCCATAATGAAGTATAGGACTTTTTACACAAAATTATTAGAATTTATGATATGAATGAAATAATACATGAGTGAAAATTGGACTAAAATGAACACGGAAACGGCCAGTTCGCGGCGTAGGCATTAGGCTTTATTTACACAACTGTCATTCCGAGCTAAATCTGGGGATAATCTTCTTGCTAAATAAAAATTAGCGTACTAACTGTGCACTGTAATGTCAATGGTTGGCTGCGTATATACTTCATAAAAGTTACGTGATTTGCATGCCGACTCCGATGGCATTTTGTTTTACTGTCTTTTGGTTGCACAATCGTCAATCGTTTTCAGCTTCCTACCCGGAGGAAGACACGTTACAATGAATTTACAATATCGTACATACCGACAAAGCAGAAGTTCATTCAGACGCCGTGTTGCTATGCTAGCTTCTACGTTCCGTACTGCATGTTGAAGTAGACCACAGCCCACATTGAACGCGGCATGGAGCTAAAAACGGACAGCTACATGAACACGGTCACTGACCTCAGAGCAGTAGTTTATAGTGCAGGGCTAGCTTTGTGTTGTGCCAGGTTAGAAACCATCGTTAGGCTACACTTAATATAACATCAGACAATATCTGGTATCTAAAACATTTCCAAATATAAACTAAAAAGTACCAGTTGGCGAAAAACTGAAATAAATCGATTCTGACACCAAACTCGAATAATCTAAAAGCGAGTTGTTTTGGCTTTCCGAGTACGTAAAACAGTATAAATCTGTCACAACTCTGATAACTGAATGCGTCATTCTAAAATCGCGAGGTTCGAGTCTTGTACAAGTAAAGAAATACGTGAACTTCAGTCAAACACTTGAATATCGCGTTCTCTGATATGTTGAAACGAGCATTCGCCGTTCTTCGGTGGCGACTATCTTTGAACTACTATAATAACGACGATAGACAGACCAGCAGCACGTTGTTTTTCAGCGTGATTGAGTTTAAAAACAGGAAAAAGCAGTTGGTGATTCGAAAAAGTACTTTCGTGGTTGTTTAAGTTTTTTCAAGTTCATGGAAATAATTTTATTATTTTCTAGTTTGGTTTCACTAAAGTTATTGTATGAGTGTATAATTATACTTATTTAATCGCAATCATTTTCAAGCTATACAGACATGAATTCGTGCTGTGAAATGCACACTTTTCAATCGAGATTGACTTCGACCAAGACTTCGACTCATATCATAAGCAGTTCGCCAATAACAGTTCAGTTGGTCTGGACAAATTATGTCTGCTCTATAAGAGCGCCGGTACAGATTGAAAAAACAAATGCTAGGTCAACATTGCGTTTACATTGTAAATCACGGCATCATTCTAATGTAATATAGCAAAACTACGTGCATTACCCGTATCACGTTCCCTCTGTGCTCGCATAGAATTTCCATAACAATAAGCTTTTCCAAACCGGGCAGAGCAGACACAGGTGCGATATTTTGTCGCTCTATAAGTTCGAACTATTGGCATATTTCTAAATTCTACTGGGAGGTATGTTGCTCGCCCAACTGTGGAAACAGAAAGACGTCGCAACCATTTTCACCAAAAATACAGAAAACGTTTGGTAACGTACAGGAACGTAATCTTTTTGCATGCTTTAAACCGTAAAGTTTAAAGCGGGAACAGTTTTTGTTGCCGGACTTCACTGGGCATTTGCAGACATAAAAATCATCTGACATTTCTATCGTCAGTCGCAATTAGTTCGGAGCGGGATCAGTTTTGAATGTCGGACTTCATTAGCTGCAGACGAACATGTAAAGTGTTATCAGAAAAAGACGCAATTGTGGATTTTCGGAGTAGGCCTAGTTTGATTGAGGCGGGATCAGTTTTAATGTCAGACTATACTTTACATTGAAACCACGTCAATTCGAGAAAAAAAACACGCAAAAAACCTGTTTTGTTACTTCGACGCGACGGTATTTGGTAATTAACCGTGCATTAACCTAAACGCAGGCATATTTTGTTACCTAGTCTATAATGTCGATCGGGAATGACAGTTGTACAAAGAAAAGTTCCGAGAAAATAAAATAAATCGCGGAAAACTATCGCGAATGGCTTCACCGGGCAAAAGCAATGACGTCAGCAGTCATAACTGATATCGGGCGTGTCCTAAATTCATATGTAAATAAGCTTGCCTGTGTTCCCCAGATACTTAGACATGATACTAGCTATCGGACTAATTCTTTATTGTTCACAAGTTGTGAGAAGTAATCTAATAAATGACTAAAGAGACGTCAAGCACCGTGTGTTACCCGGGCAACGTTTGCCGATCGGTCGGCATATTTTTTTCACACACAGTTCGGGGGAGTTCAAAAGAGTTCGCGGGGGATGTCGCCTGATCGACTGTCAAATTGTATGACATCGAACCATTTCCAAAATAAAACGCCACTGAAACCCTTGGTGAGGTACGTGCACGTAATCTTTATTCACTGTGAATACGTTAAGATGCATTGAGGAAGGTGCATAATTAGCTTACACGCAAACTTTACCGAGTTTGACAATGGCTGATCGATGTGTAAAACACAATCACTGCATCAGAAAACGATTTCCTTTTTTCGGCTCGAATTAGTTCGGCGCAGGTAAAATTTTGATGTCGGACTTTAGCAGATATGCAAAATAAAATCAGAAACGGACATAATAATTTGGTGTTCGACATCATAGGTTGGAATTCTGGGAACAGTTTTTTGAATGTCAAACATTGTATTGACCGACATTATAAACCAGAAAAAGTCGTGTTTTTGGTTGTTTTTTTGACCCTAATTTTTTTCAGAGCAGATCGAAGAATTTTGAGCTAGGAACTTTGTTGCATGTCGACTTACATGTAGAATGTTAACAAATTTGAATTTTTGGGGTTTGAGGTCGTAAAACTAAGTTAGATGGAGAACAGTTTTGGTTGTCTTCAATCGGGTATGCATATGGATAAGCTTAGACGTGAAACATACTGGTAAAACACGTAGTTTTTGGCCGCAATGCGTTTTGAGCGGAAACACTTCTGTTTGTCAAAAAACTGACTTATTGGACTAGGCCTCAACAAACATTATTGTTACAGTATATTGTTGACAGGCGGGAGTAATCATGGTTTTTGAAAGCCCAAAAACGTCACTATGTAAATTACGCAACGCTGTGTCATTCAAGGGTGATTATGCAAATAGCAATGCAAATATGTCCACAATTTTTACAAAAGCTCCCCGATTTGACCGGGATAGCCACATGCATTTCTTCTGATTTTTAAAAATCGTGACGACATAAGATAAACGACAGCACGCAAACTGGCCCACAGTGTTCATTTTGTTAAAATCTCACTCATTTCAGAGTATGTTATGGTTTCAAAGTTATCGTCCACTCAAAGGCTACATTACACGGATTCAAAATTTACCATAACACAAATAATGACCAAAATCACTCAAGGAAGGTGGGTCTACCCCTTAAAACTACTTTTGTGCCCTTATCAGTGAGGATTCCTACCAAATTTCTACGAGGTGAAAATCGCATCGTGGAGACGACTAATGTCACAATTATTTCAAATTTCACGAAAAAAGTACGTTTCCGCCAGAAAATGAACCGTCTTCCTGGCAGTTAGTGTATTCACATAAATTAGTGTGATGGCAGGTTAGCCTATGACGTCGGACTATCAAGTACGGTTTCCCTCAGTTGCCGGGAGGTGCTAACTGGTCCTCGTTAATTTGGATTAGCTGATAAAAAAAGGCTGGTTCCAGATCGATTACTCTCTTTTGTTCACTCGCCAGTTCCTTTCAATAATGGGTAGACTTGGAAACTACCCAGAGATTCGTAAATGTAGCGATTTTGTCTGGTGGTAATATGTGTTTTAACAAACGAACCGGTACTTCTTTACAGTGTAAATGTTTTGCCTGTTTTAGATTAGCCAAGATACGAAGCCCTCCTACTGATTCCGGCAGTTCGTATGTAGTGTTCTCTCAAAGGGGTTTGTTAGCGTATCGAGCCCGATACCGTTTTCATTTGCCGATATCTGATCAATCAACTCGACAACATATCCGATAGCCAAAAAAATCTCCAGTTACTCAAGTTTTCACGTCCGTCGTTGTTTCTTTATCCGCACGTCAGTGTCTTTTGTACTGAACAATGTTACTTCGTATTGCGCAGCTACCTCCATGATCATATTTTAATTGTGCAGATAGTGTTCGCATTTTCAAATCTTGCTCCACTTGAGCGATTGGCAGAGTGACGATGCCATTTCCAAAATGTGAATGAGAGACCGACCAATGCAAAATAGATGACTCGAAGCAAAGCTGGCGTGAAGAGAACTGACAACGTCCTGTGCAGCAGGCTTATGATTAGCTGACTACAAGTAAAATTGACAGTTATGGCTACTTATTAAATTTTTTTGTCGCAGTTTGGGCTGTTTCACCTTTTGTGAATTGAAATGTCTTCCGATTTAACAAAACTGTCGTCATTGACAAGCGACGATGACGATGTCATGATCCCCATCCGATTTCCCCCGACGGTTGAATCGTATCTATCCGAGATAATACCCTGTTGCTTTGGGTAACCGACCATTGCCTAACAATGCCGAACATAAACCGAGTAACGTTTACGGAATGGCAAGGTTGGGTAATCACGGGTAAAAAAGCTGGCGTTGAAAACGTTGTTTTCGTGCAGCTTTGTCGGACTAGGTCCGGTTCGTAGGCAAGCCATAGGGTTTTGAGCAAAGGCATTTGCGGGTTTTTTTCATTATTTGAGTCATGACGTCGCCATTGTTGCAAATTTTCAACACGATCTTGTCGTCGCTCACCCCACAATCACGTTGTCACACGTGCCCTTGAAGAAGCAGGAATCAGCAAATCGAAAGAAACAAATGCAAGTTCCCCAGTTCTCAGGCGACTGAATGGTTATTTCGCTTTCTGATATAGTTGTCTTAATGGCACTAACCTAGGCAAAATGCAACTAAATTTTATAGGACTACCAAAATAAAGAATCGGCAGTTCCGATTGCAAATATGTCTGCATGCTCCAATTCCTATGTTTCTCCGAAACCGATTAAATGTACATTACAGGGCAATCACCTCCTCCAAAAAGAGAACTACCGTAAACGCATGTCTTCATGCTTATCCGATTGATTTCCCAATCATAACGTCAACCCAAACTTTGATGAATAGTCACAAATCTGAAACAGGGATTTGTAAAAAACTCCATTTTTACAAAAGACTGAACACAATTTTACAAAGCGTTGTGAATTACAGAATAAAGTTGAAAATTTTACATTTAGAGAATTTAAATGGGTTGCTTCAGTTAAGTGTGTCGCTTTTATCTTGTTTGCTGTGCAATCAATGTGTTTTAATATGGACAGCACAAGTAAGGAGAGAAATTTGGCGTCAGTTTTTCGAAAATTTTACATCCGAGCAAATGCCTTTGATACGAAACAACCAGATTGCTTTGGTTTATAGGTGTGTTGCGCTCATCCTTGTTTGTTGTGTAATCAATGTGTTCTTAGTTGACAGAATTAGTAAAGAGATAAATTTTGCATCAGTCCCTGCAATTTGGTTCATGAGATTTTGTGCTGCGGACCAGTCTATATACCTAACTCATGCACATTTGTTGCGTATCTGGCATTTTCCCAGTATTTAAAATTCATTCTGTGGTGTTATCATCTTAAAGTCTTGTGTTTTGTGCGTGCCAGGACTTGTTAGCTAAGGCTAACCAGATACACATTTAATCACCTTCCATCGATCAAGCTGATAAGGCTGCACGTGTGGACAACGAACCATGTGGTCATAATGTATATTACGCTTGTCACTGATACTTGTCTTCTTTTGTCATCGAAGTAAATAATCAATCACATGAGTAACAACTTTTTATTCACCCCTTTGCATCAAAGCTGAACCGCGTTATGGCATTCCTTGCATAAATGCATATAAAATAAACTCGTCTACCGGTTGAAAGGGTCTTTAGTTAGACCCTTCCTGGTAGCGTTACTTGCTCTTTTAGCTTGACAATGTCCACATTATTCCTGTCGCCGCTAGATCATTATTGATATCTTACTTTAAACGTTACATTTAGATGATACAGACTGTCAGTCTGAAGTAATAAGCCGACTGCAATTGTGGTCATAAAGCTTTCCCCAGATTGAGCGCTATATATAGGACAGCCTGATAGTTTCGAAACAGACGTTTGGTATGCGTGTAAGATTTCTTTTACATACTGCCTGACTGACAAACATTAATTGTTGTAATGTATGAAACGTGTGTGATTCACTGCATATAGCCGTTCCGTTGGCTGAGGATACTCAAAACATAGGCCTACACACTGTCCCTCTACAAAGTGGCCTACATAAACTCACTGTATTAGCGAATATAGGCTACAGTAGAAGTCAGGTCTCGCTGCCACTCTCTACGATAACGCAATTATTTAATCGCAGAAAAATCACACGCTCAGACATGGATACCTAGCTTATGTTACACAACTGATGGATGACGTTATGCTAGCAATTACTTCGGTTTTACAAATACAAAGTTTCGGCACAATTTTGAGGTTTTGAACAGGTGACGAGTATTTGATTCAACGCTACTGACGTGGCCCTAATCGATGTATAAGTTTGGCTTAACCGTGCCTGTTAAAAGACATTTAAGCCATGTCGTATACGCCGGCCTACGACGCGGATAAGCTGACCGTTAAGTAAAGTATCGCTTGGTAAATAACCGACAGTTCTCTTCCGGTCCAGTCGGATCGGCCATTGAACCGTGACAAACCGCTGACAAACCATTGCTAAACCGGAAGTGTAACCGGCTAATTTCATGCAGTGGCAGTTTTTCTTACTTATTGGTATCATCATCAAACACAGCAAAAAACTGTAATCATAATGCCTCATCTGGCAAACAAATTTACTTTAATGACACATATCGGTTCACTTGTCTTCTCATTGCCAAAGGCATGATACTTTGTAATTTTAAAGGTCTGAATCTCCTTCAAAGATCATCAGAAATTGTCAAATGCCATGAAGGTAGGGAGAAAGAGATAATATGGGAACAAGAGGGGAAGAGAAGAGAATAATTACAAAATAAAGGACAGAATGAAAGAGAAAGAAAAGAAAATTGTTCATCCAGAGTATGATTCGAGCACACTCCGTGGCGGATGGACGCATTCACCAGCACATCTCGCATGCCCCATTCCCATACTCAACAGTAGCAACTGTGTTCGGAGGAAAGACATGCTCTCTAATTCGTTTTTCGGGGCAGTTTGAGTCTCGAAAATGTGAAATATTGAGATCGCGAACACGATTTCATTGGTTGTTTATTGGGAAACAGCGATTGGATTTTAGCAAGCGATGTCAGCAATTCAATAATCAAATGAACACGTGGGCCTAAGGCTAAAAATGGAGAACACACTTTTTGTCACACGAGAAAACTATTTCAACAAGAAAGCCGTACATTTGAGACCATTTGATAAAGCAAAATGGTGACATAAGTGTACAATTTGCATTTAATCGCGTCGCAAGTTATCATGATCATGTCGAAAAGATGCTTTTTCTTCCTTATCGACACGGCCATCGTTTTGATATTTAGAACGCCAGGTACGACGTCGCTTGGCCATCGCCTGGTACGATGACGTCCATATTGAGCCTTACGACTGGAGCTGTGACGTTACTGAGTCATTAAAACGATTTACGGTATCCTCAATTGATTCTTTGAAATAGCTAAAGCTTTAGCAACTCGAAATTTTGTTGGATATGCCTTTTATGTTTCCATATCTGAATTTATGGGCCAATGTTTTGTCAAAATGCCATGACAGCACGGAATCGATCACGAGAAATCGGTCTGTGTTGAAACGTGCATGTACGAACATTACCATTGCAGAAAAAAATTCTGGTTATAACGTACAAGAGGGATATTATATATATATATATATATATATATATATATATATATATATATATATTATATATATATATATATATATATATATATATATATTATATATAATATAATATATTATATATATATATATATATATTAATTATATATATATATATATATTATATACACAAAATGGCAACCTCTGAACTTGGGCACAGAAAGTACGGTCACACATTGTTGAGGATTGAAATATGGAGTGTAAATGGAAAAGAGGTTTCCCACATCAGCCATCTCATTTTGTATGTGCTTTTGTGTGTTTAGTGTCTGAGTTGAGTTTTTAGCTGTTAGTGTGGAAATTAACAAGGGAGTCGTTAATTCTAAAATAAGCCATGGCGACACGGGGGCATAGTCAGATGTGTCTTTGACAGCCGTGACTCTTTTTTTATCCCCAAGTTTCAAAACCAGAGCGATCTCTTCCTCAGTCGCCTAAGATATGTGTATCATTCTTCTCAAGATAGCATTATGGGTATTTTGAACCATTATTCATGATGGTTTTATATCACTTTCTAGTGATTTGTCTTCCGCTACCCCTGTCAAAATTCTAAGAGATACCGGGGCTTCCCAGTCTCTTTTGTTGGCAGATACCCTGCCGTTTTCTGAAAAGTTATTTTCAGGTTCTAAAGTTCTTATTAAGAGGGTAGATTGTAATGACTACATTCGTGTTCTTCTCCATAATGTCTCTCTAATTGTCTTCTTACTTCGTTCTGGACCTGTGACTTTAGGTATAAGGTCTTTTTTGCCTTTTGAAGGGATACTCCTCCTTGGAAACGACCTTGCTGGGACAAGGTCATTACTAATCCACTTGTGACTGATAATACAGGATAAGATCAGAATCCACAGCCAATTTAGGAAGAAATTCCAGATTTTTTACCCTTCGTGTGTCGTTACTCGAGCCATGTCAAAGAAAACTTCTGAGAATCAAAATATTCTCAAAAATAATGTCACAGATGTTGACTTAAATGACACCTTTCTTAGTCACGTGTTTGACACGGATCATTCCGTTATCCCTCATGGATTTAAAACTTCCAGTAAAACTTCTGCTGACCAAGGTCAGACATTTCCAGATCAAATCGAATTGCAAAACAGCTCAAAGAATCAGATATTTTGTGTTTGTTTGATAGGGCTGATGATGAAGGTTAAACTTCAGATAGCTCAGTTTCCTATTATAAAAAAAATATGGTATTCTCATGCGTAAATGGAGACCTCCAGATGTCTTGGTTGATGACGATTGGGCTATAAAACATCAAATTGTGGTTCCAAAGTTATATCTTGCTGAAACATTGTGGCTTGCCCATGAATACCCCTGTGCTGGTCATTAGGAGTCAGGAAAACCTATCATAAAATTCTTAGTCACTTTTATTGGCCTAATCTCAGGCAGGATGTAGCACATTTCTGTAAAACTTGTCACACATGTAAATGGTAGGAAAGCCGAATCACATCATTCAAAAAGCCCCTTTACAGCCAATGCCTGCATTTCAAGAACTATTTAGTTGGATACTTACAGACTGTGTTGGGCCCCTACCGAAAACAAGATAAGGAAATGAGTACATGTTGGGAATAATGTGGACATCTACTCGGTTCCCATAAGCCATACCAATGAGAAATATAAAGACAAAGACTAGAGTGAGAGCTTAAGTCAAAATCTTCACCTTCCTAAATGTGTCCAGTCCGATCAAGGCTCAAACTTTATGTCTGGAATTTTTCAACAAGTAATGCATCAGCTAGGCATTAAACAATATAGGTCATCCGCTTATCACCCAGAAAGTCAGGGTGCTCTCGAGCGATTTAATCAAAGTTTAAAAAACATAATTAGGACCTACTGTTTTGACACAGAGAAGCAGTGGGATGAAAGAATTCATTACTTGCTCTTTGCTGTTACAGCGTCAATTCAAGAGTCTCTCAGTTTTAGCCCATTTGAGCTTGTACTTGGACACACAGTACGTGGGCCACTTGAGCTCTTTAAACAGAAATTCCTATCGGACGATGATAATTGTCTGAATAATTTACAATATGTCTCAGATTTTTGTACAAACTCTCTAAGGCATGTGAATTAGCCAGAGAAAATCTTGATTCATCTCAGCAGTCATTGAAAATCAAATACGATAAAAACACCTCAAAACGGAAGTCTGAACAAGGTTGAAAAGTTCTCGTTCTTCTTCCGGTTCCTGGCAAACCACTCCATGCTCGTTACTTTGGGCCATATCTAATCGATAGGAAATTGAGCGATATAAATTCCATCATAATAACACCTGAGAGGCGAAAGCAAAAACAGTTATGCCACACTTATATGCTTAAGCCATATTTGGTACGGTAACCGTACTAACACACAGCCTGTCACTGCTGTCAGTTCAAAACATTATGAAGATAGTGATACTGAAACTGGCTTCAGTGAAAATACTCTAAATTCAAAGCTGGGCTCGGTCAAACTCCAGAATTCAGAAATCCTGGAGAATCTTGAATCTACAAAGTTGGCACACCTCCAGCCATCACAACAACAACAGGTGAAAGAACTGATCCACGAATATAAACACCTGTTTCAAGATATTCCAACGAAGACAAACGCCATCTATCACGACATTGATGTCGGCGACAGTAAGCCTGTAAAACATCATCCATACAGACTGAATCCAACGAAAGCGAAATATCTCAAAGAAGTCAAATACCTGCTGGATAATGACTTTATTGAACCCAGTAAAAGTAACTGGAGTTTGCTGTGCATACTTGTTCCAAAGTCGGATCATAGTTATCGTATGTGCACGGACTAGAGGAAAGTGAACACTTTAACAAAGACATACACTTTCCTAATCCTGAGGATTGATAATTGCATCGACCGAGTGGAAAAGCAAAGTGTGTGACAAACTTTGACCTACTGAAGGGATTTTGGCAAGTCCCTCTAATGGATCGCGCTCTTGAAATATCCGCCTTTGTTACACCAGATGGATTGTTCCAGTACAAGGTGATGCCACTCAGAATGAAGAACTCTCCCGCAATGTTCCAACGGATGATCAACGATATCATATCCGGGCAAGAATAATGTGGAGCTTACGTCGACGACATCGTCCTGTATAGTGACACCTGGTAGGAACACATCCAACTAATGCAGAAGTTCTTTGAGAGACTGAGCAAAGCAATGTTGACTGTCAACCTTGCCAAATCTGAGTTTGCTTGGGCGAGGGTGACTTACCTTGGACATACTGTAGGACAGGGTGAGGTAAAAGCTGTTGATGCCAGAATCAGTGCCATTTCAAGTTTTCCCATACAAGACAACTGATGTGCTCTCTCGGTATGGCTGGTTACTACAGAAAAATCTGTCCAAATTTCTCCACAATTACTGAGCCTTTGACAAACATACTTAAAAAGAAAGTAAACTTTGTTTGGTCAGAGCAATGCCAACACACATTTAGTACAATTAAAGTCATACTTTAATGTGCTCCAGTCTTGTCTGCTCCAAATTTCAGTACGCCATTCAAATTAGCTGTAGATGCTAGTGATACGGCTGCTTGTGCTGTTTTATTGAAAGAGGAGAGTCATGGGATAGATCATCCTGTTTGCTATTTTCACGCAAATGTGACAAATCCATAGAAACTACTCTACAATTGAAAAAGAGTCTTAATCTTTGACATTAGCTTTACAGCATTTTGAAGTTTATGTTACTTTTTTCAAATCAGGCAATTGTGGTTTATATTGATCACAACCCTCTTATTTTTCTCTTCTGAAATTAAACAGCAAAAATCACTGATTGTTAAGATGGAGTTTAATGTTAGAAGAGTTTAATGTTAATATTAGACATATCAAGGGCAGAGAAAGTTTAATTGAGGACTGTCTCTCTCGTATTTAGAGTTTATTGTTGGTAAGACTTTTAATATTGCATTTGTAAAGACAATATTTTCTTTGAAATTTTTTCTCTTTTGAAGAGGGGATGTGTTATATAGGTCATTTTACCGCACACTCATCATGACCTGATTTTAATTAGTTTAGAAAATTCTCAGGTCACTACCCTCATAACCTCACAACCTTGAATTCAATCAGTGGTGTTTGAAATGTTCTGGAAATTTAATTAATTGTGTAAGAGAGATAATTTTAGAATAGTAATTAGCATGTCATTAACATTTCTAGATAGCTCTTATA